>NW_022631154.1:1754237-1868763 GCF_010015895.1 Lontra canadensis | reverse complement strand
GGGGGGTGTCCAGAGCGATGCACAGGTGCAGGCGTCGGGGGTTGCTGGTCCAGAGCAACGGCACCGGTGCAGACGGGGGGAGGAGGGCGTTCCAGAGCGATGGCACAGGTGCAGGGGTGGGGCAGTTCCAGAGTGACGGCACAGGTGCGGGTTGGGGAGGGGGGCTTTCCAGAGTGATGGCACAGGTGCAGGCAGGTGCGTGCACATGGGCAGGCCAGGCTGGAGTGCAGTGACGGGAAGGGGAGCACATGGGGGGCTCGGGAGGTGGTGAATCGCTCCAGTTTGCCCCCAGGCCCCACCTGACTGTCCTCTTGGCACAGATGAGCCCTTGGAGAAGGAGGAGGTGCCAGGCCCCGAGCCCCCTCCCACAGCACCTCCAGCAGGTGAGGTCAGAAAGAGCCGGAAATTTTCCCGCCTCTCCTGCCTCCGCCGCCGCCGCCACCCACCCAAAGCAGGAGATGACAGTGACCTGAGCGAAGGCTTTGAATCGGATTCCAGCCACGACTCTGCCAGGGCCAGTGAGGGCTCGGACAGTGGCTCTGACAAGAGTCTTGAAGGTGGGGGAACGGCCTTTGATGCTGAGACAGACTCAGAAATGAACAGCCAAGAGTCCCGGTCAGACCTGGAAGACATGGAGGACGAGGAGGGGACACGGTCCCCGGCCCCAGAGCCTGCTCGGCCTAGGTCAGAGGCTCCCGAGTCTCTCAACGGCCCCCTGGGCCCCAGTGAGGCTAGCATTGCCAGCAACCTGCAAGCCATGTCCACCCAGATGTTCCAGACTAAGCGCTGCTTCCGACTGGCCCCCACCTTCAGCAACCTGCTCCTCCAGCCCCCCGCCGAAGCCCCCGCCGCGGCCAGCTGCAGGCCCTGCGTCAACGGAGATGCGGACAAGCCCTCGGAGCCAGGTATCTGGGCCTCTGTTCCCGCCACTCTGGTCCGTACTTCCCGCCACCCCCTGAGGGAGGCGGCTTGCCTGTCTGTGCGGGTGCCCCCCCCCCCCCCCCCCCCCCGGCGGCCCTCCCCCCCCCCTGCCGGTCCGTACTCCCCCCCCCCCCCGGGGGGGGGCGGCTTGCCTTGCGGGGGGGCCCCCCCCCCCCCCGCGCCCGTGTGCTCTCTCCGGCCCAGTCCGGCCCAGCAGCGTCGTCCTCAGAGTCCCCGCGGCTGCTTACAGTGTGCCCCTTCTCCCGCACGGCCACTGCCCCTGGCCCTCGTCCCGCCAGGGACCGCTCTCCCGGGGGTCTCCCCTGCACGGGGCGCCCGGCTGGCCTGTCGTCGGGTGCTTTGTTGAGCGTGCACAGCAGCCTCGTGCAGGACGAGTTCTCCTCCCCCTTCTGGGAGCTGCCCCTTGCCCCTAACCTGGCGCTTGGCTCCTTCTTACTTGCCCTCTGGTTTTCCCTCAAATCACGGGGTCTGGCATTCTTCCGAGGCTAGGGGAGAGTTCCTCCCTGCGGGTTCCTGTAACCTCTGCCCCGCCACAGCTTCCAGGCCTTTCCCAGTCAGGCGTCCTTGTCTGTTGGCTTGTCTGGGTCCCCAGCGAGACCGTGAGCCTCTTGGGGGCAGGGCAGCGTGGGTCTCGTCTGTCCTTGGATCGTCCGTTCCTCACACCGAGCCTGTACGAGGGTGGGACGCAGAGGGTGGGACGCCGGAAATGCTCGGAAGCCCGGGTTGGGGGCGGGGGGCTGCTCCACGCTCTGACCTGCCCGTGAAAGTGCTGGGGGGGGCGGGGTTGTCCTTTTTTTTTTTTTTTTTTTTTTAATTTAGTTTATTAGCGCACACCTGCGTGAGAGGGAGGAGCAGAGAGGGAGGAAGAGAATCCCAAGCAGACGGTGTGCTGAGTGTGGGGCCCTGCACAGAGCTCAGCCTCACAGACCCTGAGATCGTGACCTGAGCCGAGCCCAGGAGTCAGACACTTACCGGAGGGAGCCCCCAGGCGCTTCGGGCTGTCCTTGAATTCTGTCTGCCTTTTCTCCCTCCCCGACGGCTGCCTTCTGGTTGCCCGCTGTGCGTCGTAGCAGGGAGTAGGCCTTTTAGAAACACCGGTTGAGGAAATCGCTGTAGACCCCCTCACAAGTTAGCTTGAGACCGAAAGAACCGTATCTTGTTTTATTTGTTTATTTTTCAGTGGGCTCCATGGCCAGTGTGGAGCCCAGCACAGGGCTTGACCTCCTGACCCTGAGATTAAGACCTGAGCTGACATCAAGAGTCAGACTCTCAACCTACTGAGCCAGCCAGGGGCCCCAGGAAGAAACAGTTTTTGTTTTTCTTTTTAGGATTTTATTTGTCTGTTTGTCAGAGACAGAGTGAGTAAGCACAGGCAGGGCAAGTGGCAGGAAGAGGGAAAGGGAGACGCAGACTCCCCACTGAGCAGGGAGCCTGACTCGGGGCTCAACTCGGGGGCCCAGGGATCATGCCTGAGCTGGAAGCGGACCCTCCACTGACTGAGCCCCCCCAGGTGGCTCAGCAAGGGTGGAGGCACCAGT
Organism: Lontra canadensis; assembly: GCF_010015895.1. Lineage (NCBI taxonomy): Eukaryota > Metazoa > Chordata > Mammalia > Carnivora > Mustelidae > Lontra > Lontra canadensis. The sequence goes on along the minus strand of NW_022631154.1, from coordinate 1,866,283 downwards.
TTCTCAGTTTAAGAGCATCTGGCTGGTGGGCGTGGAAAGATGAGGCGGGGTGCGTGGTGAGTTCCCCATCTTCCCCATCTTCCACGTCAGCGCTCTGCCCCGGGGTGCGGGCAGGGCGGCCCCTGGCCTGGAGCTGAAGCCTGAGGCTGTGTGCCAGCTGCTCATCCCGGCTCCCCTTCCCCCACCCAGCCTCCGAGGAGGGCTCCACATCGGAGGGCAGCGAGTCCAGTGGGCGCTCCTGTCGGAGCGAGCGCAGCGTCCAGGAGAAGCTGCAAGTCCTGGCGGCTGAAGGCCTGCTTCCCGCCGTGAAGGTCTTCCTGGACTGGCTGCGAGCCAACCCTGATCTCATCGTCGTGTGTGCGCAGGTGCGGCTCTCTGCGGTGGCGGGGGAGCTCCGCTGAGGGCGGTGCTGGGGGGCCCCCCTGCTGGTTCCATCACCACAGACGTTAGGCACCTGCTTCGGGTGGGCCATTACGCTTTCTATAGGGACAGGGTTAGACATGACCTCTGCCCTCCAGGAGCCTATGGCTCGGGCCGGGACCCAGAGTGTGGACAGGGAAAGTGAGAGCTGCTTGTTGCACTTTGTGCCCTCGCGCCGGGCGTCACGCCAGTCGTCAGGACTGGGGTCAGTGAGGGCCGGCTTTAAGCCCTGACCCGGAGTCCAGAGGGAGGAGTGGTGCCTGGGAGACGGGCCCTGGGGGCTGCAGGACTGCCAGACAGGGTGGAGGCGCTGGGGCAGGGGAGCCGTGGAGGTAGTGGCGTCAGGCCCGGGCTGTGGAGGCGGGCGCTGGGGGGTGGGGGTGCGGTGGGGGCAGGGGTGCCTTCTCAGGGTCTGTCTCGAGCCTTGAGGGCCGCACAGTTTTTTCCAGTGTTGCTTTATCCCAGGGGCACATCTGCCGTGCTATGGAGGACCCCTCCCCTGCGGGTTGCCCTGGTCCTCAGAGAGTGAGTTTAGGCCAGGCACACCCTTGGGCGTGTGCTCATTTGTGCTGGTGGCAAGTTACTCACTCCCCTTTAGTCATCGGGAGGTGTGCTAAGGATGGGGGTGTGGGGTCACGTCCCCACACAGGTGTTCCAAGATGGGCACATGGAGGGCAGAACAGTGGGGAGAGGCCCCCTCTGGAGCTCAGGTTTCTCCCACTCCCAGAGCCCAGTGTCCTTCCTGTGGCCTCAAACCTTCTCCCCACGGTCTTGCTGCTGGTGACGAAGTTCAGCTAGGCCCGTGGGCCCCCTTCATTCCTCATGAGATCGGCTCCCTATTTTCCAGGTCTTCCAGGGATCCCCCATCCCCCGCCCCCGGCCTCTTTTGTTGATTTTTCTATCAGATCGCTCTAGGTCTGTGCCCATAGTCCCCAGACCCCCCCGGCGTCCTGCTTTTCTTGCCCATGCCCCACTGAAGGCTTCCCTTCTTCGCAGAGCTCTCAGAGTCTGTGGAATCGCCTGTCTGTGTTGCTGAACCTGTTGCCAGCTGCTGGCGAGCTCCGGGAGTCTGGTGAGTGAGTGCCCAGCACTGCCCCTGCTCTCCCTCTCCCTCGTGGCCCCACAAAGCCCAGCCCCCTCCCTGGTAACCCAGCCTGGGGGGAAGGAGGCTGATGGGGCTCTGTGTCCTGCCATCCTGGCACACAGCGGCCATTGTGGTCTCTGCGTCTCTGGTTTCCTCAACACTGCCCCACTGTGGGCAGGTGGCCTGGTTGGCCAGGCAGGGTGTTCCCCGGGGAAGGCCGTGGGGTGGACAGGAGCAGAGAGAGGCAGGCCTGGGAGCCAGCCCCGGTCACCGAGAGCCCTCCTGGGCCTCCAGAGCTCATCCCCTCTTGCCACCTTCAAGCTGCGTGTGTACTCCTGGTTCTCAGCTCTGGCCTCAGCTGAGAGGGTGCGCGTCCTCCTCGAGAGCCCTCCTCAGGCCCACCCTGGGCTCGGGGAGCCTTTCCCATCAGAGCACACTGCTCCTGTGCCTGCCCTGCTCCTCTAGCCCCACCAGTCCTGTGGGACAGCCCTGCGCGTCCATCTCCCTGCTCTCCAGGGGGAGGGGCCATGTCCCTCAGGGGGCTCCCACAGGGCAGGTGGTCTCACGCGGCTTCTCCCCAGGCCTGGCCCTGTGTTCCGAGGTCCAAGACTTTCTGGAAGGTTGTGAACTGCCTGACCTGCCCTCCAGCCTGCTGCTCCCAGAGGACACGGCCCTTCGTAACCTGCCGCCTCTCCGGGCGGCCCATCGTCGCTTTAACTTTGACGCAGATCGGCCCCTGCTTAGCGCCTTGGAGGAGGTGGGGATGGCGTTTCTGACACCAGCAGCTCGGTTATCCAGCCCTGCAGTAAAGCCGGTGGCACTCCCGACCCGACTGGCAGCGTCCTCAGGGCTGGGCTGGGCGTGCTTCCCTCGTGAGCCGCCGGGCTTGCCCTCCTTCCCGTGGGACGCGCATGGGTGTCCTTTCGCGGCCTGCCTCCGCCGTGTCCAGCTTTTGCAGAGTGTGGAATGGGGGCTGTTAGGGCTTAGGAGCTGTTCTCAGGCTCTTTTCCACTCTGGGGCCGGCATCCTGTGAGCTGGACAGGAAGCCATCAGAGCTGGAGGGGCAGCGCGGCCTGCCGGTCACCCGTGTGTCTGCATCCCTGCGCAGGGTGCCTGGGGACCGCCGGGTAAGCCGGGCAGACAGGCACCCAGCACCCTCGCCGGCACACAGGGGCCTTTTGGTTCCTCCTCTCCAGCTAGAGGGCCTGGGCTTCCGTCTGCTTCATGTTTTAGGGTTTTAGAGAGGATTCTTGTTTGAGGGGGAAGAACAGGCTGGAACTGTTGGTCTAGCTGTGTCCCCTCGTTTTTCCACTGGTGGAGGGAGGTGGCACGAGTGCCCAGGCGCCCCAACGCTCAGCCCGCTGTGCTGCCTTTTCGGTCTCCGCCTGCGGCCTGGTTAGCCAGTCCCGCCTGGAGTCTCCTTTCCTGGCAGCCCAAAGCTCTGGGTCTCGGGGCTCCCCTCTCCCACTCCACACACCACCGGCCTTTCCAGGGAGCCCCTGCCCCTGCTGTGGGGCCCGGGGGGCGGTGCCTGGGGGCCCTGCCGCGCCTGACCAGCTCCCACGTCCCCGCAGTCGGTCGTGCGCACCTGCTGCATCCGCAGCTTCGGGCACTTCGTGGCCCGCCTGCAAGGCAGCGTCCTGCAGTTCAGCGCGGAGGCCGGCATCTTCGTCAGCATCGCGCCGTCGGAGCGGGAGGGCGCGCTGCAGCAGGCGCAGGCGCAGTTCCGCATGGTGAGCCGCCGTCCGGGGGGGCGGGGCCTGCACGGAAGGGGCGGGGCGGGGGGCGGGGCGGGGGGCGGGCCTCCCACCCACCCCACCCCGTGGGCCTGCAGACAGGGAGGGAGCACCGGGAAGGAGCCGTACTCTCAGCAGAGGCAGCCTGGCCCTGCCCATGTCCCGACCGCCTGGGCGGGAGCCCGTCCCTGTCCCCTCCTGTCTGAGCTCCCTGCTAGGTTCCCCCACGGGTTCCCTGGCCCCAGGGGTGCTGGCCTCACGGGGTTGTTGTGACGCCAGAAGGAGCTTGCATCTCGGGCATGTGCCTGCGGGTGCCCCTGGCGCTTCCTCTCTTGGGGATAAGGACTGGGGTGGGGGGAATGGCTGGATCCTTCCCTACGGGACCCCCAGAAAGTAGGTGGCCGGGGTTAACCTCTTCTCCATTCAGAACCTGGTCCCCAGACGTTGACTGAGAGTCCGCTCCGTGCCAGGCCAGTCTGTTCTGTAGGCCCTGGGTTCGCGGCAGTGAGCGAGCAAGGTCGTTTGGTCTGGGGGGCCTGATGCTCCGGAGCACGGTCTGGGCTCTGCACTGGGGCCTGCACAGCTGAGCGCTGTCCCCCCGGGCTGGATGGCAGCCCGTTTTGGGGGGCAGCGGAGGATGTCTGGCACCGAAGCACGGCCCATGTGTCTCTGCAAACCTTGAGGTTCTTCGTCTCAGGCCCGTCCCCTCCTCCCAAGCTGCAGGCCTCCCCACCTCTCAGCACCCGCTTCGCGCGGACAGCGTGCGTGGCTGGGAAGGGGCACAGGCGCACCAGAAACTCCCTTCTTTGTGGTCTTAAAAGCAAGTTCGTTTTGTTGAAAAACCAACCTGTCGTGCTCTGTAGAGGAAAACACATAATTACAAAGACATTCGTGGGGAAATCACACAGCTTTAAAAATGTTAGTTTTTGCAGACATTTCCTTTAGCTTAAAGCTCCAAGACTCCCATCTCAGGGACAGGGAGCCGCTGAGAGCCCCTCGCGGTTGGTGCTGGACCCCAAGGTCCCGTCACCTGCCAGGGCTGCCCCTAGCACTGCTGAGTGGCCCATGTCCACCCTAAGGGTGCATCCCTCAGCAGCAGCGTGCCCTCCCGGTAGTGACACCTGCCAGCGCATACTGGGAGCTTTCTGTGTGCCGAGCCGACTTGGCCCAGGACAGCGTGTTCAGCCCTGGGCGCAGCTCAGTGATGGGGTGCTTACCCTCTCCTGCGCCCCATGACGGGACACAGAGCCACAGAAGAGGGATCGTCTGTGGCAAAGCCAGGGCTCTGGCATTGGGCAGACTGGTTCTTCTGAGCTGCTGCGGCCGCAGCATTTGCCTGGGTTAGGGACCCAGCTTGCCTGTGGTTCCTCAGATGTCCCCTGAGGACGGCCGAGGCCCACATCTCTGAGCCGCTGGCCTGATGATGCCAGAGGCCGAGGTTGGTGCAGCTCTCCTCTCCTCTTCCTGGACCCAGATGGAGGTCCCTTCCTCTACCCTCGGCAGAGCGGACCTCACAGTTCAACTCCAGCCTGAAAGGCTGCTCCCCGGGCTTGATTCCTGCAGTGCCAGCACTGCCCGTCCTCGCCAGTCTGCCGGCCGGGCCTGCTCTGTCCCTCCCTCTCTCTGTCCTGCACCCAGGTGTCTCCAAGGGGCCATTTTGTCATGTGGGCCTCTGGAGGGGGTTAGGCGCATCTCGCACTACCATCGTGTAATTGTCACAGCTGAGATGCTGGGATGGGTGCAGTACTGTTAACCCCAGACTTTCCTCAGATGTCACTGGATTCTCCACTGACGTCTGTTTTCTTTGTTGTTTTTCTAATGATTTTATTTGAGAGAGAGCAAGCAAGCAGGAAAGACAGAGACAACACAGGGGGAGCGGTGGGCAGAGGGAGAAGCAGGCTTCCCGCCGAGCAGGGAGCCTGATGCGGGCTCGATCCCGGGACCCTGAGATTATAACCTGAGCCGAAGGCAGCCACCCCTGGTGCCCCAGATGTCTGTTTTCTTTTCCAAGCTCTCACATTGTGTTGGGTTGTGTGTGTCCTTGATCGGCTCTGGGCTGTGGCGGTTTCTCAGTCTCCTTTCATGACCTTGACACTTCTGAGGAGTGTCTGTCAGTGGATTTGTAGCGCGCCCTCAGTCCGGCTCTGTCCGGACATACCGCGGCCACGCGTTCTCGCGGTTGATGCAGTTGCACAGGTTACTGCTGTAGGGCATCATTCTGAGGACGTTCCTTCCCCCGTCAAAGGGCCTTCGGTGCCGTGCCCCCCGCCCCCTATCCTTTGTCTCGTCTTTAGACCACATTAGGGAGATTGGGCTTCTTCCAGAAGACAAAGGGAACCGTCAGAGGACTCGGGGCCTCGGTGCCCAGCAGCTGGTGTCTGGGTGCTGGCGGGGAAGGTGGCTGGGCGCGGAGGCAGGGGCCGGGGAGGATGAGGTGGGAGGAACCAGCTTAGACGGGGGTCACACAGCAGAGGTGAGGGGCAACAGAAGCGTGTGAGTGGTTTTTCGGACGTGTGGTCAGCAGGACAAGAAGGCGATAACTTGGGGAGCAGAGAGAGGGACCAGTCACAGCCCAGCCTCCTGGCGTACACAGTGGCTGCTTTCCCAAGTCGGGGACCGCCAGAAGGGGAGCAGCAGGTTTGGAAGAAGTTGGCAAGTGGTTGGCGATAGAAGGCGTGGTGTGCGGGCACCGCACACACACAGGGGCAGAGCTGGCAGGCCACCATGCTGCTGGGCGCTGTGTGTGTGGACCCACGCGCAGCTGCTGCTCCCTGTCCCGGGTGCCTGGGCCGGCGAGCGCTGCGGCGCGGGTCCCAGAAGCGCTTCTCTGCCAGGGGAGTGGTCTGTCTCCTGAGCCTCCCTCTCCCACACTTAGTGGGGGCAAGAGAGCTGACCTCACACGATGCCTTCCTGTCTCCGACTCGGGAACTCCTCTCGGATAATCCGAGAGAGCTCTCGATCACTGGGGAAAGGACTGAGGCCCCAGCTCTTGGTCCCAAGCTTAGCGCGCGTTTCGCCTTGTAGGCGCAGGAGGAAGCCCGTCGGAACAGGCTGATGAGAGACATGGCCCAGCTGCGGCTTCAGGTAGGCGGTCGGGACCCAGCGGCGGCCGCTCTGCGTCTGCTCATTGGCCAGACCCCGCTGGCAGATGCTGCCCCCTGCCCTGCCCCCAGCGCCTGCTCTCTCCCCCACCTCCCCTCCCCACTGTTCGGTGTGGCGCTCACCCCTAGAGCTCTGCCCCGTCTCCCCCTTGCGCGCCGGCTTCCACCTGAAGCACGTCGCCTCCCAGACCACCTTCTCTGTGTCTCTCCTTGCTGGGCCTCGCTGGGCCTCGCTGGGCCCTCTGCCTTCTCTGTTCGCTTTTCCTTCTCTTTCTCTTCTCTTGACCTTTCCTCCCTCTGCCTCCTTTTCCTCCAAGGCCTTGGTACAAGGAGCCCCCCCGTCCCCCACCCCCGTCCCCTTGGCGGCAGGAGACGCCCCACGAGAGCCTCCTGGGCTCCGTCCCTCACGCCAGGGCTGCAGGGCCCGTGCAGCCGCACCTACTCTGCCCTCTCTCCCCAGCTTGAGGTCTCTCAGCTGGAAGGGAGCCTGCAGCAGCCCAAGGCCCAGTCAGCGATGTCTCCCTACCTTGTCCCTGACACCCAGGCCCTCTGCCACCACCTCCCGGTCATCCGCCAGCTGGCCACCAGCGGCCGCTTCATCGTCATCATCCCGAGGACCGGTGGGTGTACTGGGGGGGGGGACAGGGTGTGGTTAAGAGAGACTTGGGGCTTGCAGTCGAGAAGCGCTCAGGGAGGCCCCGTTGGCACACTGTGGCCTCGGCAGGTCCTGCCGTCTTTCTAAAGCTCGGTCACTTCATCTGTGGAATGTATGTGACAGTCTGTTAAATGCTGAGTCACAAGACGGTTGGGAGAATCGGGAGAGACCTAAGCGCATGCACTTGGTAGACCGCGAGCTCTGCTGATCGGAGAAGGTCCTATTTTGGAAGAGCCCTGGGAGCCACCGAGGAGCCCGGGTCCTGCTTCTACTGCAGCGGGCGCTGGGGGTTCCCTGCGAGCTCACCTGTTCCATCCCCCCCCCCCCGTCTGCCAGTGATCGATGGCCTAGACTTGCTGAAGAAGGAGCACCCAGGGGCCCGGGATGGGATCCGGTACCTGGAGGCAGAGTTTAAGAAAGGAAACAGGTGAGTGTGGGCCTGGCCAGGCGTCTCCGGAGCCCTGGTGCCTGTGGGTGAGAGACACTTGCAGTCCATGCGCACTGCGGCGGGGAGCTGGGGAGGGGACAGAGATAAAATTACACGTCAGGGTCTGAGCTGTGGATGGAGGGTGGGGGGACCTGTTGTCAGACAACCAAGCTGTTGTCTCTTTGTCTCTGGGGCAGACGTAAGATGAGCGTCATCGGGGAGCTGGGGCAGCACCCCCACCCCCGGCTCCCGGATGCTGTTGTAGAGTGGGTCCGTGGGCAGGGCTCCTGGGGTGGGAGTGCGGGGACTGCTGAGGCCCACTCAGGCCCTCCCTTCGGGGCTCCAGGCTGGGAGAGCCACGGGCGGTGGGTGCAGCAGAGGGACAAGCTGGCTTTTGCTCCCCGGCACCCCCACGGCATCTGCCCCTGCCCAGCCAGGAAGCCACACAAAGCCTGCTTGTTTGGACCCTGTCTCCAGAAGCCCTGACTTGAAAAGCATCTGCTGCGCCTCCCTTCCCAGCTCCTCCCCCGGGAGGAACCAAGGGGTCGATGTTATCAGGAGGAAAAGCGAGCTGGGCTCTGGGCATGGCCGGGAAGTTCCTTTGAACCAGGGAGGTGCTTTAGGGGAGGTGCCCTGCCTCCTCTGACCCCCCCCCCCCCTGCTGCAGGTACATTCGCTGCCAGAAAGAGGTGGGGAAGAGCTTCGAGCGGCACAAGTTGAAGCGGCAGGACGCAGATGCCTGGTAAACGCCGGCCCCGCCTCACTGCTCTCCCGCCTCTTGGGCTGGACGGTGCTGCAGCAGCTGGTGGGACCAGCCTGGGGCCATGCTTAACCCGCCAGGGCCTCCTGTGCGTGTCCCCTGGGAGGGAGAAGTGGCGCCAGGACCTCCTGTGCGTGTCCCCTGGGAGGGAGAAGTGGCCCCAGCCCCACAGCCCCTTGGTGTCCCTGCTTAGTGTCCCTTTACCCAGTCCCCCTGGGACACTCTCTAGAACCACTGTCCTTCTCTGCCTGGTTTCTCCTGCGCGCGCTCCTGCTGCCCTCCCAGTCCCCAGCTTCTGGGGATGCTGGTACGTGGGCTGCCCTCACGCTGTGGCTTGGCCTGCCTCCTCTTCCTCCCTACCAGGACCCTGTATAAGATCCTGGACAGCTGCAAACAACTGACTCTGGCCCAGGGAGCGGGTGAGGAGGACCCCAGCGGCATGGTGACCATTGTCACAGGCCTTCCACTGGACAACCCCAGTGTGCTCTCAGGCCCTATGCAGGTCGGTCCACAAGGTAGCAGGATGGGGGTGAGCAGGGAGGAGGTGCCCGGGCCGACTCCCTCCTCAGACCACTCCATGCACGTGCTTGTTTGCTACCACCATCCCTTAGGCAGCCCTGCAGGCCGCTGCGCACGCCAGTGTGGACATCAAGAATGTTCTGGACTTCTACAAGCAGTGGAAGGAGATTGGTTGAGACGGACCCCCACGCCCTACAGTGGGGCTGCGTCCAGATCTCTCCTGCCCTCCCTGGCAGCCAGGACCACCACCTGTAGTCACCCCAGCACACGCAGACGCACGCACGCACGCAGGAAGGAAGCCCAGCAGCGCAGGCCGCAGGGAGGGCCCGGGAGCCGCAGGGAGGGCCCGGAGCCGGCTGAGAGGGCGGTCTCCCTGTCGCCAAGATGACGTCAGGAAAGTGAGGGAAGTGCTGGGAGCAGGAGAGGCCTGGGGGCCCCCAGCCAGCCCTCTGCCTTAGCCCACCGCTGTCCCCGGGGCAGGGGCAGGCGTGGGCGTCTGCGCTCCATTGGAGTGCTTCGTGGACCTCTGAGGGGAAGGGACAGCAGAAGGGCCCCTCTTCTCACGCAGGATGCAGGGTGATTGGCGCCTGGAGTCTGCACCCTCCGGCGCTGGGGGAGAATTGGGTACCACCAGACATGTGGGTAGTTCTCTGCGGACCCTTCCTCTCCTGGAGGACCGCCCGTCCTCTCCCTGTGTGCAGGCAAGGCAGCTCTGGAGCCTTGGGGACTCTTCCAGAAGAGGGGCCTGGAGCTGCCGGCACCAAGAGCAGGGCCAGGGCTCGCCCCCTCCTGCTGCGGGGACCGCACACCCAGCCGCCCCACTTCTGCTTCTGCTCTGCCTTTGCCTGGCTTCCAGGGCCCCGAGCAGGTCACTCTGTCTGTTGGCAGTCTGGCCCGCAGGCCAGGCAGGGTCCCTGGGGCCCCCAGCCCCACAGTGGTGGTGCCTGCTTGGGGGCAGAGTGCGATGCCGGGAAGAGGAGAGGGGAGCGGTGGGAGGCCCGGGAGAGGCCTGTGTGGAGGTAGGCCGCAGGAGGGAGAGGCCCATAGAGCTGCCCGGCCAGGGGCTGCCGGCCCGGTGGGGCCGAGCGTGGGGTTCACTTGCGCGCAGCAAGGGGCGAGGTGAATGTGGGAGCCAGGATCCGCAATCGCTCAGGGCAGCGGGCTTTGCAGCGGGCACAGGCTGTCCGGAAGGCTCTGGCCAGGAATGCCTTGGCCCCTTGCCCTGGGGCTGGCCAGGAGCTCGGCCAGGGGTGGGGGGTGCCGGGGGTCTTGGCTCTGCGCCCCCCCACCCCAGCGCTAGCCTAGCTTCCCGGGCTGTTCTCAGAGGAAAGCAGGCTTTTTGCCTCCTTCCTCTAAGACAGCACGTCTGGGACGACCTGGGGGCAGCGGGGTCACCCCCCCTCCCAGTCCCTGGCAAAGACTGAGACTAAAGCGTCACTTAATAAAGACCCCTCGAAGCCCAACTCCGTCTCCTGGTGCCATTGTGTCCGGTTATATTGGGATATTGGCACTTTGTTCCTGAAGCGGCATTTGCAGAAAGTTTCTTCGAGGTGAACCCCTCAAAGCAAGAACCCAGCAACCCCAGGGATGGTTTTGTGGAAGACTCAAGTTCGGTGGCCCCGTGAGCGGCTGGCGGCTTTGCAGGGGTGCTGGCCAGAGCTCCAGCAAGGACAGCAGCTCCGCCAGGGTGGGCGATGCGTGGCCTCCAGCTGGGTCCCGTGAGCGGGGCTGAAGCTCTTCTGCGGGGGCGAGGGGCGTGCGTGGGGGCCTGGAGACCAGCCTCTGGGGCCTCAGCCCTTGGCCCCCCGCAAGGACTGGCGCGTCTGGTGTGTCTGGGGATAAACCCGCATGGCAGTTCCCTTGTGGTTCAGCCCCATTTCCTGGAGGCGTTCGCTCTGGACTCTGCCCAGCACCGCAGCTCAGCTGTGCTTTCTGAGGTCACAAGTCAGGATTTGGGTTCCCGAGCCCAGGCGCCCCCCTGCCCCCACCGCCCTGCTCATGGCCGAACCTGGACCCCTGGCGCGCCCCCTGGTCTGAGGAGGGCGCCATGTCGCCCTGGCCAGGTCCAGGCTGGCTCTAGCCTGGTGTGGCCAATCTGATGTCCGTGGGCTTGGGTCAAGCTGGAGGGGCTGGCTGTGTGCAGGAGGCCGAGTGAGCTGCCTGCTAATGGGCTGGTCCACCCTGCGCTGCTCCCTGGGGGCTGGACAAGGCTGGGATTGTTCCCCGGCTCCCCTTGTCTCACTCCCCGCCCAGGCCTGGCCCGCCTGCCTGCCGCTCTCTCCCTCCTGTCAGCTTGGCTGGCAGGAGCCTGGGACGCTGCCCGAGGAGCCCCGGGCCTGCTGACCCACCGGGTGGGGAGCGCAAGCCACGGTCTGGGTAAGGAAGCTCACCTGGGGCGTGACACCCGTTCTGGGGGACCAGAGGAGAAGGGCTTGCTCCAGACCCCTCCTCTGATGCAATGGCTACAGCACACAGCCCTCCAGAGACCCCAAACCCTGCCGCTAAGGGAAGGGACCCCAAGGGAGCTAGGCCCCAGCATCTCCACCCCCACCCGTCCTCCAGGGAGGTGGGCAGCTCGCAGGATGGGTCGGATCACCCCCATCCCACTCCGGGGAGGGGCTACGGGACCCGGGAGGCCTCTCTGAAAGCCGGGCCACAGGGACTAAAGACCGGGTCTGCCTCTGCCCAGCGGGGTCCCCAGCACCCAGGTCAGAGGCAGAGGGCCCGGCAGGAGCAGAGGCCCCGGGACCGGCTGGCGGGGAGGTCCGGAGCCAGCGGCACACAGCCAGACCGCCGCCGCGGGAGGCAGGAAGAGGGGCGGGGCAGGGCTGTATTGTTGCCGCGCTGTTTTGGCGGGGGAAGGGGGGAGGGGGAGGGTCCTCCTCTCCCTCCCCCGGGGCAGCTCCACCCGCCGGCTGGCCCAGCCCCTCCGGTGGTGCCAAGGAATGTGCCTGGGCGAGGCAGGAGGGGCCGCGGAGCCGCAGCCACCCGGAGGCAGAGCACAGGTCTGGAGCTGAGGGGTACGGGGCTCAGGAGGGTCGGGGACCGCCGGGTCACATGTGTAGTCTTTAGAGAAGATCCAGGCTCGCCCTGATTCGTTGCGACTCCCGCGGCCATCCGGCCTCTCCCCGAGCTGTCGGCGAGCGCCGTCAGTTTCTGTGCTCCGCCCGGCCCCGCCGGCCAGGGGGCGTTCTGGGGCGGGGCGGGGGTGCGCGGATGCTCTCTGCACTGACCTCCCTGACTCAGGCTTCCCCAGAGATGGAAACTGGGGGCTGGGGACCCGGGTCCGGGGTTTGGGACTACTAACCCGGGCTGCCTTCGCGCAGGGGAGCGCCCTGCACTGTCCCGGGCTGAAACTGAGCAGCTCCTCTCTCTCGGGAACTGAACGCGCCAGGCGGGGACTGGGGTCACGCGCGCACCTGCGGGCACAGCGCACTCCGGCTCCCGGTGGCCAGGCCCGGCCTGCCTGGGGTGAGAAGGGGCCCGAGGATGGGGGCAGACACCTGATGCCCTCACCCCGCGCTTTGTCTCTAGGTCACGGCGTGGAGGTGCCTGGCCACCATGCTCAGTCTCAAGCTGCCCCAGCTCCTCCGAGTCCACCAGGTCCCTCGGGTGAGGGGCTTGACCCACCAGCTCCCCGTCCCCAGGCTTCCCCCTCTGAGCGGCTGGGCGTGGGTGTGGGGGGCTCCTTCCTGCAGGCATCCCTCTGCTCTCTAAGGAACCTGCTGGAGACCCCTCCCCAGAGCCCAGGATGCTCGTCCACCCAGAGTCCCTTCTTCCCCCCGGCCCCACCTCACCCCTCCCCTCTGGTCCCCTTCCCACTGCCTCCTCGCTTTCTCCTTGGCTCTCTGGGTATTTGGGACCTGCGGTAAGGCGCGGCTCTGAGTTGGCTTGGCTTTGGGGCGGGAGTGACCTCCAGCCCACTCTCTTCGACGCCGCTTGCGGAGGTCTCTCGCGGAGAGAACGGGGCGGGCCCAGTGGCGTCCCCCGACCTTGTACCCCACCTGACCCCGCACAGGTGTTCTGGGAGGACGGTATCTTGTCTGGCTATCGCCGCCCCAGCAGCTCGGCCCGGGACTGCGTCCTCAGCTCCTTCCAGATGACCAACGAGACGGCCAACATCTGGACTCACTTCCTGCCCACCTGGTGAGCGGCGCCCCGACGGGGTCCCCGGGGGGGGGGCAGGGGCCGTCGGGCCCGCGAGCGCGGCGGGTGGGCGGCGGGCCTGAGCACCTGCCCGCCGCAGGTACTTCGTGTGGCGCCTGCTGGCGCTGGCGGGGGCTCCGGGCTTCCGGGCGGAGCCGTACCACCGGCCGCTGCTCGTCTTCCTGCTGCCCGCCTGCCTCTACCCCTTCGCGTCGTGCTGCGCGCACACCTTCAGCTCCATGTCGCCCCGCGCGCGCCACATCTGCTACTTCCTGGACTACGGCGCGCTCAGCCTCTACAGCCTGGGTGAGCCCCGCGGGGCCGGGGCGGGCCCGGCGTGCTGTGGGGGCGGGGCTGGAGCGCTCCGGGGGCGGGGCCCGGGACGCTCTGGGGGCGGGGCCGGAGCGCTCCGGGGGCGGACCCTCGGTGCTCTAGGGGCGGGGCCGGGCGCGGGCACTCACACACCTCGGCTCCAGCCCCGCCCCCTTCCTCCCCAGGCTGTGCGTTCCCCTATGCCGCCTACTCCATGCCGGCCTCCTGGCTGCACAGCCGCCTGCACCGGCTCTTCGTGCCTGCCGCCGCACTCAATTCCTTCCTGTGCACCGGCCTCTCCTGCTACTCCCGGTGGGTTTCCCGCCAGTGTGGAAGGGGAAGGCGGAGGGACAGGACACAGCTGGAGGCCCGAGACACTGGAGGCCAGCGATGGCGTACCTGCGCCTGGGGCTCTTGACCGACATGAGTAACAATGGCCCCGCTTACTGAGGACTTCCCGGGTGTCGCTCCAGCGCCCCAGCACCGAACCTGCGCCCTCTCCTTGAATTCTCACGGCCACCCTAGGGCGGCTGGCGGGCGGGTGTCTACCGCCTTCACGGATGTGGTCACTTCCAGAGGCTCCCAGGCCCTAAGGGCTTTCATGGCCACTAAGCTAGTGACAGTCCATCTTGGCCAAAGGACCCCTGACCTTCAGTGACCACCTGCGAGCAAGGGTGGTAACTAGCCTTTCCCTCCCTCAGGTTCCCCGAGCTGGAGAGCCCTGGGCTCAGTAAGGTCCTCCGCACGGCCGCCTTCGCCTATCCCTTCCTGTTCGACAACCTCCCTCTCTTCTACCGGGTAAGGGAGCCCAGGGCTCCTGCCCTCCCCGCTCCCCAGACCCTCACTCCCGAAGGCCCTCCCGGCAGCTCCACTTGTCTTCTGCCAGCTCGGACTGTGCTGGGACAGGGGCCCCGGCTGCGGACAGGATGCGCTGAGCACCAGCCACGGCTACCACCTGCTGTGCGCCCTGCTCACTGGCTTCCTCTTCGCCTCCCACCTGCCCGAGCGGCTGGCCCCGGGACGCTTTGACTACATTGGTGAGAGCTCAAGAGTGGTGCCCATCCGGGAAGGGGTGAGGGGAGACAGCGTCCCAGAGCACAGAGCGAACCGAGGAACGGGGTACAGCAGCCAGGGAGAGCACCCAGGGCCCAGGCGCACCCCCTCCCCACATAACAGTGGAGCCAGCAGCACGGGTACCAGGGGCCTTCTAGGTTTTCTTACTCCCCGTTTAGGGGAGCAGCCCGCCCAGAGGAGGAGATAGTCAGGGTGGCCCCGGGAACGGGGTATGCGCCCTGAGCCGCCCGCCCCCCACAGGCCACAGCCATCAGCTGTTCCACATCTGTGCCGTGCTGGGCACGCACTTCCAGCTGGAGGCGGTGCTGGCTGACATGGGATCTCGCCGAGCCTGGCTGGCCACGCAGGAGCCCCCCGTGGGCCTGGCAGGCACGGTGGCCGCGCTGGGCCTGGCGGTGGCCGGGAACCTGCTCATCATTGCTGCCTTCACAAGCTCCCTGTTTCGGGCCCCCAGCACCTGCCCCCTGGTGCAGGGCGGCCCCCTGGAGGGGGGTATGAAGGCCAGACAGCAGTGAGGCCCCCTCTCTGAGCCTGCCCCGGGGGAAGGCAGAGGCCAGGCCTCGGTGCCAGGGAGGAGCCCAGACTCGGGCCTGCCTGACGGATGGGGCACATGGAAGCCTGGAGCCCAGAGTGGCTGCAGAGAGAGGGCGGAGGGGAGGGGGCGGAGGGGAGGAAGGGGCCAGGGGCTGCTGGCAGAGAGCAAGAGGGGCAGCGAGGGTGTGCTCAGCGGGGCCGGGTAAGTGCTGAGGGTCGGAGAGAGGCAGCGCGAATGCCAGGCTGCAGCTGAAGGCTGGGGACGGGGAGGTGCTGAGGCCCTGATACCTGGTCCCGTTTCTGGCTGCGAGTCTCTGCCAAGCCCAGGGAAGCACTAACCGGACTAACCTAGACCCCCGACCCTGCGCGCTCGGCCTGGAGACCCACAGCTGCCCTGCCTCCCCAACCAGGCGGCTCTCTGCCCTCGGGGAAGAGGCTGTCCCGGTCAGAGCCACGCGCTCCAGCTGTCTGGGCCTTCGGGTCTGTGTGGGTGTCCTGGGTGGTGAGGTGGGCTGGGTGGGGGGAGGGGTGCTGGGCTAGAGGGGGAACCCTAATAATTAGACCTTTAGAAAGCTACCTTCGATGCTTCCAAATAAAGCAGCCAACGGCAGATCTGGGGGAGCACTGAGACTGGAGGCCCGCCTCCCCACCCCCTCCACACCGCCCCCCAAAACCCCACAGATGGACAAAGAATCACGGCCCCAGTTCCTCTTCCCGAGTTTATTCTGGAGCAGCGGGATGATAGGGACCCCACCCTTGTGGGATGGGGGGCGGGGGGAGAGGCCGGGTGCAGGGCGGGGGTGCGGGGAGGGCTGCCAGCCGGGCCAGGGCCATCAGGGCGCCCGCTCTAGGCCGTGCCGTAGAAGCGCCGGTAAGCATCGTGGAAGCCGATGTGGTCAGCCAGCTCGTCACAGTCGGGGTTGAGCTCGCAGACTTCCCTCCTGGGCTCCAGGGGGTCCGGGTAGGGGGCTGGGGCTCTGACGCACCGAGAGAGGGCCATCAGCCTCCAGGAACAGCGCCCACGGCCCCAGGGCTCCCCGCGCATCCCCAGACCCGGTCTGGAGCCACGGGGCACCGGACAGCACTCACCCCAGCCCGGGGTCCAGGTAGCGCCGGAGCCTCCTCACCACCTCGCTGCCCTCCCGCTTGGCCACGAAGGCTGTGGGGCACAGAGGCGGGCGTCAGGGGGCTCGGGGCCTGCGGGGTGACACGCGCACCCCCCCCACGGGCCCTGCCTCATACCTGCTCCTCTGCGGGACTCTGCACCGCTGGGTTTCGCATCTGCAGAGGAGAGGGTCTGGTTCAGCCCTGCTCGTCCCGGCCCCCACCCCCCCAGGACAGAGCCCATAGGAGGGAGGGCGGCTGGGCGAGCAGCAGGCAGGGGAGGGGAGGCCGGGGCAGGCGGGCCACTCACCGGCCGGTCCCGCCAGGCAGAGCGCAGCCAGGGCCAGCAGGGTGAGGACCGTCACGGGCCTCATGGCGGGTCTGTCCTGTCTGTGTCCGTGAGCGGCTGCCGGGGCTGCTGGGCCTCAGTTGGTCTATCTCTCGCTGCGGCCAGCGCCGGCGCCACTTATACCCCTGGTTGAGCCCCGCAGGCGAGGGGGGCGCCCCCCATGTTGTGGGCGGGCCCCGGGGGACTGTGCCAGGGCCGTGTGGGAGTCATCTGCCCCAGCGCTAAAGGCCAGACCCCGAAGGATGTTGTGGTTGGAACTGGAGCTGCCTGGGCAGGCCCGGCCCCTCCCCAGGGGGCGCACCCCAAGTCCCCCCGCTCCAGCCTCAGTTTGAGCACCAGTGGGCCAGGCCAGGGTGGGGGAGCCGGGGGGTGGAGGGGGGCTCCAGGTCTAAAACAGGCTCCGGGAGAGCCGGGCTGCCTATGGAAGCCTGTGATTTGCACTGCCGGCCGAGGGCAGGAGCCAAACCCCAGGGAGGGGGAGCCCGAGGCAGCGATGCCCTCGTTCACCCAGAGGCAGGGTGGAGGCGCCCATCCCTGCAGGGACGTCAGTGGCAGGCCTGGTGTAGGGGTGGTGGGGACCCTCGCCGGAGCCCCTTGCAGGGGGACAGACAGGGCCTGTGAGGAGATGGAGGCTCCTCTGGTCCTCTGGCTGCCTGGCAGCCTCCTCGAGGTTAACAACTGGGACCGGTCTTCGGAGACTGACGTCCAGCCTGCAAAACCCCACCCCAGCACCCCTGAGGGCCACGTCCCCCCAGCCCAGCCTGGAGAGGATGGGGAAAGGGTGTCCTCAGGCCGCCTCACTGCCTACCCCGCGGCCTGCAGCCGGGCAGGAGGGGGTCTCCTGTGTGAACGCCACAGCCCTGCTGGGCTCGGGGCAGCCAGCAAGGGTCCCTCGATATCTGCCTGTGTGTCTCCAGTGCCCCCAGCCAAGCCTCCTGGGGGGGCTTTTTCTGGGCCCCACGTGTACCCATCTACTTCACCCGCCGGTCAGAAGACATGCCCGTCGGCGCGTGTGCACGCGAGTGCACACTCACCACGTGCGAGACGGAGGGAGGCCTGCCTGGGGCCTCCCTCACAGTGAACCCAAGTGGCAGACAAGGGTTGGACTCAGGGGTCCCGTCTCCAGGTCGAGGGGCTTTGCTGCCCTCCCTGCACGGGACAGCGTGCGGTGGTCACGGCGGTGGTCAGCGGCGCCCCCACCAGCCCGCCCGGCCTGGAGGCTCTCAGAGCAGCGCGGGGGCCTCGCGGGGGACCTTGGCCCCGGAGAGACTGGGAGAGGCCCGGGGAGGAAGCGTCCTCGCAGATTACAGTGTAGAAGTGGAGGAGGTTTATTTACGGATGTGGGGAGAACATGGCAAGGGCCCTGGGGCTGGCCGGCAAGGGGGCAATCAGGGCGGCCTGAACACAGATGCCCCGGGCCAGGTCCGGGGGCGCTCGTGAACAGGCGGGGCAGGTGGCTGGCCCCGACCTGCAGGACAGAGAGCCTGTGTCTGTGTGTGTGTGTGTGTGTGTGTGTGTGTGTGTGACCCCGAGGGAGCTCCCAAAGCAGAAGGGCTGGTCAGGCCTCATCCTCCGGCTAATTCCATCCGCACTCAGGGAGTGGCCACCATGTCACTGGTTCTCAGGGGCAGCTGGCCCAGGCCCTTGACCTCGACCGCCCTCTGTTCCTGGTCCGGCGGCCGCCGCCTCACTCGGGCTCCCCCAGCACGCCCAGCAGCTCCTCCTGTTCTCTGTGCAGGGCCTGGCAGCAGCAGGAGGGCAAACAGCACAGAAGAAACCGTAAACCTTCCCCTCCACTCAGTCGGACCCCAGGCCTCTTCCCCACCGACACACAAGCTGTCTCGGCTCAGGTCACGGGCCCACAAGGGAGGGGCAGGCAAAGGCCTCTGTGGAAGGTGTCCCCTACTCAGCTAGTGTTTGAGGCAGGCTGGCGGTTGTGGCCACCGAGGCTGGGCCTCCCCAGAGCAGCGCCCAGCATGAACAACGGCCCCCGAGTGTCCCCTGACGCTAGCAGGGTCGCAGCTGGGCCATGGTCTGGGCCACGGACAGCCCTGCAGATGCCACACGGAGTCACGCACCCAGCTTGCCAGGGCACCCGCCTCCCACATGGTGAGGCTCTCTGGCCGCGTTGGGGCTGCTGTGGCTCGGAGCAGGGGCCGTGCACCCCGTTATGAACACAGAAGCTCTGAACGTCAGGGCTGGCCGGTTTGGAAGTCGGGGTCCAGACAGGAGTGAGCCTTGGCCTCGTGGGGACAGAGTGGCAGCAGCGGGGAGCACACTGCCTGACGACTCAGCAGGGCGCCCCCAAGAAGGCCCGGGTCAGGACCCTGTGGGTACCTGCTGCCGGGTGCCCCAGAGCCAGGGAGGGGTGTGAGCAGGAGGGAAGCGAGCAGGCCACCGGCCCCGCTCCTGCTGCCAGCTCTCCGAGGCTCGGGTACCCGGGAGCCTGGGATGTGGGGACCCACTGTGGCGAGGAATGGAACAGGAAGGCCTGCCCCGGGAACCCGCAGTGGCTACGAGTAAAGACGGGCTGCGCGTCTGGATGACGGAGCGAGCCCAGCAGTGATGCCCACAGCCCTGGACTAGAGCCGCTTTGAGAGTGAGGGAGGGAGAGAGGGGGAGAGGGAATCCCAAGCAGACTCCCTGCTGACTGCAGAGCTGCGGTGGGGCTCAGTCCCACGACCCCGAGAGCACCACCTGAGCTGAAATGGGGTCGGACGCTTGACAGACTGCGCCCCCAGGGACTCCTAAATGCACACGCTTCAAAGCTCTTGGGGGGTCTCGTGGAGAACCCCACAGCCACAGGCCACTGAGCCTAACAGGAGGAGCCCGTCCCTCGGGCTGCCACCTGCCATCAGGCCCCACGGAAGGGGACACGACCCGGGACACCCACCTGCCAGGCCTTCTGCCGGGCCCGGGCCCGCTGCTCCAGCTGCTCCAGCTGCCGCCGCCCGGCCAGCACAGCCTCTGCCAGCTGCCGGTTCTCTGCCTCCTGCCTGCGCACCCGGCGCTGCAGCGCGTCCCGCTGCTGCAGGAAGTAGGGCACAGCGGCGCTGCGCACGTCTGCCTCGGGGATCCCGCTGGGGCGCCTGGGGGGCGGGGGCGGGGGGAGCACAGGTGTGGATGAGCCTCAAGCGGGCCGGCCGGCCCCCACTGGTGCGCTCAACTGCTGGCTCTCAGCTCAGGCGCCTGGGGACCCCTCTCCCCGCTCTCCCGGGCCGCCAGCCACAGGTGCCCCCACCCACGTCCAACGCTCCAGGGCAGGAGGCCACTGTCCAGCCACAGCCTCTGCCCGTGGGACCCTGTGCCCCCGCTCCTCAGCGAGTGGGGCCGCCCTGAGAGGCCCAGCCGGTGCCGGCCACCTGGGAAGCTACGGCAGGCGGGTCTGGAGGTGACAGTGTGGGTCCCGAACGCCCAGAGTGAGGACGGGCTGGTTCAGAGGGGCAGGGGGGTGGAAGCCACCAGAGGTTCTTTAAAAAATTCAATTTTCTGGGCACCTGGGTGGCTCAGTGGGTTAAAGCCTCTGCCTTCGGCTCAGGTCATGATCCCAGGGTCCTGGGATGGAGCCCTGCATCAGGCTCTCTGCTCAGCGGGGACCCTGCTTCCCCCTCTCTCTCTGCCTGCCTCTCTGCCTACCTGTGATCTCTGTCTGTCAAATAAATAAATAAAATCTTTAAAAAAAATTCGTTTTTAGCTCTCAAACCCAATTCTCTTGTGTGTTAAGGTCATAAAGCATAAAAAATTGGAAGGTGTGAGAAAGGTGTTTCCTGGCTCTGGCCTAAATTCAGGCAGGGGGTGTCGGGGAAGGCAGGAGCTCAGGATCCCCCCATCCTGTGTGGGGTGCCCCGAGCCACAGGAAGGTCAGCTTTGGGGGTGCATGGTAGGGGTCCCCTAAATACTGTGAAATGGACAAGTGACTAAAACCCGGCCAGACAGGCACTGCAAACCCACCAGGTGGGTCCCAAGATGAGCCCCCACGGAAGGAGGGCCCCCCATGGGCCGTGAGCCCCCAACAGCACCCGCTGGCTCCAGGGCTCGCCTTCCCCAGGGGCCACGCTTCTCACCAGGCCGGTTCCGTGCGGTCTTTGCCTTCTTCCACGATCCTGTCCAAGGCGTCCAAGACCGCCTCCAGGTTCCCCTCCGCCTTGATCTCCGAGATCTCCTCCTGAAGGGCAGGCGGGCCACAGCTCTAAGACGCCGGACAAGCCCACGGGGACCACACGCGCAGAACCGGTAAGATTTTGGCTAATTTCTGTGTCTTCACACCAACATTCCAAATTATCTCCGTGTGGCTTTAATAATTAAGGACAGAAAGTCCCAAACGGACAGCAGAGCCTGCCCAGCCCCTCAGGGTGCCGCCACCCGGGCCCAGCGTGGTGCCGCGGACGCACATGGGCGTGGAGCCCTCTGGAGAGGCCACGATTACTTCAACACGCGAACACAGCCCTGGCCTCTTTCGCACTCCCCGCAGCAGGCCGCTCCACGGTGGCCCACAGTTCCGTGTCACTCTGCGCCCCAGACACTGGGGACACGGGGAGGACAGGAGCCTGCGGGGCAGCGGGCACACGCCCCAGCCCCGGCCCACGAGAGCAGGGCCACACCAGAGAACTGACAGTGGCCACGGCAGCCCACAGCCACAGAGGGCAGCGCTGAGCCCTGGGGAACCCCAAGGGCCAGCACCCGCTGCTGGGCTCCTTGCCACTCACCCGGACAGACGCCTGCAGCTGGGTGACAAACTTGTCGTGGATCCGCTGGGTCACGTCAGGCTGCAGCTGGCAGAGACGCTTGTAACAGTCACTGAATCTCTGGTAGCTGGTGGGAAGGACAAACAGCAGGCAGAGGGTCAAGCGCACGGCCAGCCTGCGCCCGGCCTGGCCACCCCTGCCTCCCTGCCGCAGGGGCCAGCCGGTCAAGTCCACAGCCCCGGGGAATGCTGTGGCTGTCATCCGGCCCCGCTCAGCCGCATCTGATCCCCAGGGCCCTCACCGCCCCACAGCAGAGCCCAACTAAGCTCTGGGGTCTCCCCTTACGGGTGGGTCACCCCCGTCCAGCCACAGTGCCTCAAATCACCAGGAACTAAGATTCCGTGCCGGCCGCCCCCACAGTGTCCAACCCGCTCCCGGGGGGGGTGCTGCTGTGGGGGGGGGCTGCAGTCCTTGAGAAGCTCTGGTCACTCCAGTAGGACAGGACAGGACAGGACAGGACAGGACAGGACAGGTGGCCTCTGGCAGAGGTTTCCTTCCTCTGTAAAGGAGCCAAACGGGAAGGAAGCCCCTTCTGGGGGAGGGGACGACCCGTGCAGGCGGCAGTGGCTCCAGCTCCGGGCCTCCACGGGGAGCTTGGCCTGAGGGCAGAGCTCATGCCCTGAGGAGGCTGAACGGAAGAGGGGAACTGGGGTGTCCGAGGACATCATCACGCACTGAAAACACCAAACCAGAGCCACCCCACCTTGGGGCTGCTAGTTAGTGGGGTAATGGATTCCTCTTACTGTCATGCCTTTTTTTAAAAAAATTTTTAAAGATTTTATTTATTTGAGGGAGAGAGAGAGAGCATGAGCCCAGGGTTGGGGGAGCGGCAGGCAGAGGGAGACCGAGATGCGCCCCGAGCAGGGAGCCCGATGCGGGGCTCGATCCCAGGGCGGGATCATGATCTGAACCGAAGGCAGACGCTTAACCAACGGAGCCCCTGGGCGCCCTGTTTGCGCCCTGTAAAAGGAGGTCTCTGTCCCGGCTGTTGGAAGCTGGTCCCTGGGTCCATCCTCGTAGCTGGAAGGATCAGAGGGTGCCCAGGACACTCCCCGTGGCTGGCTCTCTTGGACAAAGAAGTTCAAATAAGGCAACGGAGTCTCTTGCCTTTTCCCTCCCCACACCCTGCTTTCTCGTCTCTCAGTCTCTCTCTTCTCCACCCAGCCTGTCCACTGTCTGCCAGGTGCTGGCCACCAACCAGGTACTGGGTGATCTTGGGGGAGGGAGCCGCACGGCCTTCCTGGGGTGTCCACGGGAGCACATATGGACATGGGGACGGCCACTCGTGGGGGGCACTTTGAAGGCAAAGGCTCTCGGGATGGTCTTTAAGCTGGGGTGGGGGGAGCTCAGTGACCTGCAGGAGTGTCTGAGCCCGGAGTCCCCAAGCACACAACAGCCCACACTGCGCTCAGCGGGGGATCGGACGCTCCCCAGCTGTGTGGCCAGACTGGGGGGCCGCGGGACACACAGGGTGTTAGGTCCCTGGAAGCCCGTGCCTAGCCCCCCCTCGCTTGGGGTTCACTGCTGGTCCCCCTTTCTCATGGCTCCCGGCCTCCCCAGCCAGCTCCTGCCCTACACGATGTCTGTGGAGCCTGTCTGTGACACCTGGGCGTGCACAGGGGCCTGTGAGGGACACCTGCTAGCCCGCAGGAAACCTGTGAACCTGCTGTTCAACCGCCCCAAACACAAAGTCCTGTCGTCTGCCAGCAAATGATATTAGAAGCAAGGCGACCGCCGCCTCCCGGCCCAGCACCTTCCTGGTGCCCCGGGGGGGCTGCTGTCCTCTGTCTGGAAACGCTCCGCATACGGGGCGCCGCTGTCGTCCTGCGACTGCGGCTTGAGCTCGGACACCCTGGAAACTGGCACACGCAGGCGGCCAGACCTTTATTTCTGGAAGGCGGCCTGCAAGCCTCTGCCAGTGGCTCCACGTGAGGGGACGGTCTCTCCGTCGTGATGGTCCCCGCTGGACACCAGCACCTGTGGGGGCTAAACCCTGCCCCCGTGAGCAGGAGCAGGGACAGAGGGCGGCACCCTTCAGCCTCGGGGGGCCCAGGCGTCTTGTGTTCTGCCAGCCCCACTCGCCACGCAGTCTGTGGCTACACGAGGAATGTGGCGACGCAGGACATCCGGCCAAGCGGGCTGAACTGACACTGGGTAATTGTGGCTTCAGAAAGACTTGGCTCGGACACCAGAGATCCCGTTCCTCCTCCGGGCCCGCTTGCCGGCAGAGGGTCTGAGTGGGCCCCTGTCCTGCGCTCCGGCATCCCGTGGTGGTGGTGGCGATGGGCCCAGGGTGGATGGATGGATGGGTGGATGCGGGGCCCAGGGACCAGGGACAGGCCATCGCCCACCAGTGCTGCTGTGGAGGTCACTGCGTGGCCCGCTGGGCTCCGAGGACTCAGTGACGGCAAAGCCCACACGCGCAGATCCCGGGAACAGTGACTGCCAGCCGCACGGGAGCGGAGGGCGGGCGGCAGGACTGCAGGACGGCGTGGGAGAGACGGGGACAGGGATCCTGGCTTTGTTTGTTGGACACTGCGATGCCACTGCCGTGCCTGCTTGTGTAAGGCTCACGGCACGACGCTGTGACTCTCACACGGTGAAAGAACAACCACGAGACGTGCAGCCAACACCCTCCAGCTCGCGGAGACACAGAAAACCGGGGAGAAACAGCTTCTCCTCGCGGCAGGCGCTCTCGCAGCCCACGCCCCTCACAGAGCGGCGCACGCCACGGCCAGGCCCATGGACACCGCGTGCCCCGGGCGTCCTCACCCTCTAGCTGATGCACGTGCCTTTGTCTGCCCTCCTCTGACCCCCCTCCCCACCCCACGAGTTCCTTTCTTGAGAGCAAGGACAGGCTCAGGAACAGTTTAAATGCCCTTATGACTCCTAAAAACATACTTTCAGAGAAAAGCAGGTCAAGTGATGCATTTTGGAAAGCATTCGGGGCCGTCACGCTCCCTACACTGTCACCTCCCTGCATCTCCGGGGTGCCCGGAACTGTGCTGGAGGCAGCTGCAGCCCAGCGCCCCACCCCCCACCCAGGGCCAGCGGGTGTGCACTGATCCGGCAGAGGAGTCCTCCCTCAGGAGCAGCCCCGGGGGGCCTCTCTGCAAGCCCCCTTCACCCCTGCTGGGAGAGTACCACGGGAGGGGCCAATCAGCTGCGCGTGGCCACGTGCACGGGTTCTGCGGCTCACCGCCTGTCCGTCTGCCTGGGGTCAAACCCGACCTCTGCTGCTCGAGTGACGTGTGACAGCGTCCGCACCTTTCCGAGCCTCAGGTTCCGCTCTGCCGGGCGGGGGAGTAACTGTCCGCACTCACCGAACTCCTGCGAGTCACGTGTGTGACGCACCCCGCACAGGGCCCCGCGCGCAGACGAGCACTGTCAGTAGCACTGATTCCACCGCAGGCCTCACGGCGCCCACAGAAGTGCCCAACAGTAAGCTGGCTTCCCGGAGTCGAGAAGCCTCCCGGCAGACGGCAAGAGCTGCCTAACAGCGTCCTGGTGGCAGACGCCCGCTCGAGGCCAGCCCAGCGGCAGGAAGATCCCACTGGCCGCACGACAGAGAAAAGGCTAAGTTGTGGCGCCCCCAAAAGAGGGCTGTATTTATCACCAAAGTCACTGTTTGAAATGTATTTACTAATTATCAAAACACAAATGACTGTATTAACTGACTTTAATCTAGTTCTTCTCTTACATTCTTTTAAGTTTTTTTTTTTTTTAAAGAATTTTATTTATTTGACAGAGAGACAGTGACAGAGGGAACAGAAGCAGGGGGAGTGGGAGAGGGAGAAGCAGGCCTCCCGCGGAGCAGGGAGCCCGATGCAGGGCTCGATCCCAGGACTCCAGGATCATGACCCCAGCTGAAGGCAGACGCTTAATGACTGAGCCACCCAGGCGCCCTTTTAGTTAGTTTTTAAAGTAACCTCTGTGCCCCATGTAGGGCTGGAACTCAGCACCCCGAGATCTAGAGCGCCCTGCTCTCCAGCCCGCGCTCCACGGGATCTGAGACACCCCCATGGTCTGAACTCAATGAAGGAGCATCTCATTAACTGCACTAAAAACTCAAACTGACTTTACCACACGAGTTTATTTTTTTAAAGATTTTGTTTGAGACAGAGAGTGCGCGGGAGCAGGGGAACGGCAGGTAGAGGGGGAAGCAGGCTCCCCGCGGAGCAGAAAGCCCAATGTGGGGCTCAATCCCAGGACCCGAGATCATGACCCGAGCCAAAGGCAGGACAGAGTGAGCCACCCCAGCGCCCCATATCACGGAGGTTTAACTTAAAAAAATTACCCTCAGAATACCGAAGCCCAGAATCAAGCCCCCACGGTCGGTCAGTGCCCTCGGCCACTGCCCCCCCCCCCCCCCCCCCCCCCCCGCCGCCCTCAGGCTCAACGGGACCCCCCCCCCCCGCCCCCGCGCTTGTGGCCCCGCTGAGCGCCCCTCCACCGACCGTCCACTAGAGGGCGCCTCGGCCCCAGCCCAGGGATGGGGCGCTCAGAGCCCGCTACAGAGGCTGGGGGTCTGACACCGCCCACCACCGCCGGCTGCCGCGCTCACCAGCAGGTGCTTGTTGGTGGCTCCTTCCCGCTGCCCCTTCTCGGTGCGGGGCTCAGCGGGCAGCCCCGGGCCTGAGAGGGCCGAGGGAAGCCAAAACAAGAAATGCTCCTTGAGGACAGCACGGGTCTGTGATGCATGACGACGACTGTGGCGCAAAGTTAGCTTTTAAAAACTCATCTTCATTAGGGGTGCCTGGGTGGCGAGGGGTCCGCCTTCCCACTGGGTCGTGATCTCCGGGTGCCCCGCGTCTTCTTCCCGTCTCTCTGCGCCTCTCCCTGCTCGAGCTCTGGCTCCCTCTCAAGTGAGGACACAGGCCCCTTGCAACCTAAACTTGTACTGCTTGGAAACTTCGGAAACTACCAGAAACTTAATAGTGAGAATCTGAAATTGTACTTTTTCTGAAAAAGACTTCTGATTTGATAAATATTAACAAAAAGATTTTAAAAAATCCCTCAAAGTAACTGTACAGCAGCCCCCTTACCCACGCGCACGCGCGCCAAGACTCTGCCTGAGACCGGACAGCGTCGAACCCCACAGTGCTGCTTCTCCTGTGTGGACCCAGCACCATAAAGCTTAATTTATGACCCAGGTGCTGTGAGAGGTGAACG
The DNA here is from genome assembly GCF_010015895.1 of Lontra canadensis. Taxonomy (NCBI): domain Eukaryota; kingdom Metazoa; phylum Chordata; class Mammalia; order Carnivora; family Mustelidae; genus Lontra; species Lontra canadensis. Next base: position 1,840,145 of record NW_022631154.1, on the reverse strand, counting down.
ACGCTGTAACAACAACCGTTCGGTGAAACATCCTCATGACGGCAATACTGCAGTAGAGTCGCGTGAATGTGGTCTCTCCACAGCCCTGCGTCTCCAGCAGCTGCTGCGGAGCAGGGGAGAGGCCTGGGGGCGCAGGGGCGTGGCTTCCCACCGGGAGGGGCTCCGCCGGGCTGCTCCGCGGCTGGGAACTGGGCAGTGGGGCGCAGGCAGAGTACTGACCTGGGCTGGGCCAGGCGCGAGGAGGGGGGGCCGAAGGCGCAGAGAACCCGGAACCCGTCCAAACAGCTTTCTGACCCCAGACCTGTTTCCCTCCCCAGCTCCCGATGATGGCACCACCCTGCAACGACCACTGCAAGATGGGAGTCCTGGTGTCCCTGTCCCTCCTCTCCCCTGCGTCCTACCCCCCAGTCGCCTCTGTCTGCGCCGCCTCAGGCTGCTGCGGCCCGCCCAGGCAGTTAGGCACCGGGCTCTGGGCAGAGGAGCTTTTCCAGGTCAGACAGGTTGTCTCAGACTTCCAAAAAAAGTGGAACGGCTTAAAAAAACAAAGCCCAAACTAAACTAGTCATGGTCATTTGTAAAAGACATAAAATGTAACGTGTCAACTAGTCGACTGCAATGTTCTTTTTCTAAGATTTCATTTTCTAAAGGAAAGTCTATACTCCACGGACGGGCCTGAACCCACTACCCCAAGACCAAGAGGCGCACGTGCGGGCGCCCCTGCACCTGCGACTGTAATACTAGACACAGATCATACTCATGGGGGCTCTGCGTGCTTCCCCCCATAACCTGGCTTTAAAATTCAACATCATAATGTGATCACTTCCCATGAGTAGAGATTATTCAAAATGGAACTTTATTCTTTTAAAAGATTTTACTTATTTATTTGAGAGGGAGAGAGAAAGCACAAGGAGGGGGAGGGGCAGAGGGCGAGGGGAAAGCAGGCTCCCCCTGAGCAGAGAGCCCGATGCAGGGCTCGATCCCAGGACCCTGAGATAATGACCTGGGCTGAAGGCAGAGGCTTAATCCACTGAGTCACCCAGGCGCCCCCAAAATGGAATTTTATTATTTTTTAAAAGATTTTATTTCTCTGACAGAGATCACAAGCAGGCAGAGAGGCAGGCAGAGAGAGAGAGAAGGAAGCAGGCTCCCAGCTGAGCAGAGAGCCCGATGCGGGACTCGATCCCAGGACCCTGAGATCATGACCTGAGCCGAAGGCAGAGGCTTAACCCACTGAGCCACCCAGGCGCCCCAATACATGGCCGAAACTTAAACACTGTGGAGAAGAAGGAAGAAGGCAAAGACGATTACATCACTGTTTACTACTGCGAATCCCTGATGATGATGAGGATGAATCTCACAAAGGCAGCGTCGAGGAAAAGAGTCCAACATAAAAGATCACAAACCACAGGATTCCTTCCATTTAATAAAGCGTGGGGGGGGGACCCAGACAAAATTAATGTCTGGTTAACAAAAGGCAGGAAAGTGGTTACCCTTCCAGCTGAAGGTGAAGACGGGAGGGGGCGCCTGGGCACTTTCTGGGGGTGTTCCGGGTCTGGGTGCTGGTCACAGGGGCATGCTCACTCGCGGAAACCGTATCAGGCTGAACACTGGTGACCTGTGCACTCTGAGGAGGTTGCACTTCAGTAAGAGTGGAGCAAGACTGCTGGATACAAGTATCTCACAAAAAGCAATAGTTTCTCTAAGTCATCAGTAACTAATTTTTAAAAGAAAACAGAAAACAAGAGAACATTCACAACAGTTAACAGAAACTATCAAGTACGAGGTAGTGACCTAGTAAGAATGTGTGAGTTCTTTAAAGAACGTTAAAACTCCGTAGAACGGGCGCCCGGTGGCTCAGTGGTTAAGCATCTGCCTTGAGCTCCAGTCATGATCCTGGGGTCCTGGGATTGAGCCCCACATCAGGCTCCCTGCTGAGCGGGGAGCCCGCTTCTCCCTCTGCTGCTGCTCTCCCTGCTGAGCTCCCTCCTCTCTCAGTCTCCCTCTCTGACAAATAAATAGAATCTTAAGAAAATGAGTCTGAAAAAGAAAACCTGGAGGAAACGAGGAGGCCGGGGGCAGATAAGGAAAGCCACGTGACTGACAAGAGCGATGAGGGTTCTGTCGGAAGCTGCGAGGCAGCGGGGCACCCGAATTACCACACTGTGGACAGCCCTGTCCACGCCTTCAGAGCGGCAGGGGTTAGGTGGTGGACACCGGTGCCGGTGAGGATGGAGGAGACAGAAACAGCTTTTCTGGAAAGCAATCTGACAAGGCAGTGGTGGGTGTGAACCCCAGAATCCAGGACCCCTCTCCATTACCTTCTTGCAGAAATGCCAGCGCTTGTGCAAAAGCAAGGACAAGGACAGTCGCCCAGGCAGGAGCTGTGGAGGACGGGCCCAGAGGTGGCCAAGGGTCTGCCACCGGCTGGGTGAGCACCAGATGTCTATCAGGGAATGAAAGGCAGCCGGAGCGGCCCTGCACCACAGGCACAGAGGATATGTGGTGACAGCTTAAAGCAAGTGGTGTTCGGTGAAAATGGCCTACGCAGCCCGATTATCACTCACTTACAAACAGGCACGAAACATGTTTTACAAGGAGGCAAGCACAGCAATGTCCCCTCCTTGCACTTGCTAACCCAGATGCCCCCGTCCCACCGCTCTACTCCTCTACCCCGACTCCCTTCTGATGGCACTGGACACCGGCTCCACGAGAGCATGCGCCCTCCGGCCGGACTGGGGGTCTACCTCCAGCTCCTGCAGCACAGCCGGAGACACTGCGGGCAAGTACTCATACACCTATAACCGGAGGGCACTGAGCCCACATAAAGTGAGGCCTATGGAGAGGGGAGAGGAAGACACGAAGGGGGAGAGGGGCCAAACCCGCAAATACCTAAAACACAGGGGGGACCTCGCCTGGGCAGATCTCGGCGGTGGCTTACGACGAGTCCACAAGAACAACTACGGATGCTTTATCAGGTTCCTTCCTACGGAGCACTGCTCCTGCACGAAGGCCACCAGCTGCCCACCCCCCGCAGCAGGCCTGACGACCTCCGGGCCTTTGCACAAGCCTCGTCCGTAGCCTTTTCCCCGTCGCTCCCTCCTCCAGGTTCCGCTCGGCGTCACGTCCTCGGCGGCTCCCTCCCCGCGCTGCCCTCCAGCCCGGCGCCCGCCCGCGGTCTCGGCAAGTCCGGCGCCTGTTCCCCGCACGTCTGCCCCCAGGGACGCGCGGCGCCCGGACCTGTGCGCACTGCAGCCGCGGGCGCAGGGACGGCCGGCGCTCCGTGCAGGTCTGAGGCGCGGGGAGCCCCGCCGCAGCCCACCCGCGGGCGCACGCCCCGTCGGCCCGCGCGGGAGGCCGGCCCCGGAGGCCGAGCGCCCAGCTCCCCGCCCCGCCCCCAACGGCGCGCGGGCGCGACCACGTGACCGCGGGTGGATCCCGGCCAGTCACGACCCGGGCGCGAGGCCACGTGACCGGGTCGCCGCCGCGCCCGCTCCCTGGCCTCTCGCTTCCTGCCCCTTACCTCCCGGCAGCGACCAGCTTCTGGAGGAAAGTTTCCACCAAGGTGTCGAGGAGCTTCACCCTCGGGATGGTGGCGCCGGGGGGCACGGCTGGACACGACCCTTCAGGCCCCTTTTCCTCGCAGCCGCCGTCTGCGTGGACGCGGCGCGCGGCGGCCATGTTGAACCCCGACCGCCAAATCTAACGGGCCCGCTCGCCCCGCCCCCGCGCCCCCCGATTGGCCGGCCCGGCACCGGGCGCCTCCGGTTGGAAGCGGCGGGTGTCCGTCACCGAGCCGCGGGGGGCGGGGAGCGGCGCGCTGGGGCGGGCAGGCGGACACTCGCAAGCCGACGCCCGGGGGCTCAGTAAAAAGGTTTAATCACACGTCAGAGACTTCGTACAGTGCAGCAGTGGGTGTCCGCCGCTCGTGTTCACAGCAGTCCAGTGTGCCAAGCGCCAGCTGCGTGCCCGCCGCCCCGTTGTCCCACGTTCCTTCCGGGGCGGGCCACGGGCCAGCTTCCCGCAGGTCCAGCGGCCGCCGCCTTCGGCCCGCTGCCCACCCGGGCGCTCTGTAACCCGAGGCCACCCGCCCCCTGACAGGCTGGGTGGGAGCCCAGGGGCCGGGTGCGAGAGAGGGAGGTGGGCAGAGGGAGAGGTGGAGGAAGGAGGGAGCAAGAGGTGGACAGAGGGAGAGGTGGAGAGGGCGGGGGGAGGTGTGCGGCACCCCGCATGGGGAGCTGGGCGGGGGAGCAGTGTGAGCGCACGCACGCCCCCTCCTGCCACCGCCCGGCCCCCGGGGCCAGCGTGGGGCCCACGGCAGACGGGCCCCTAGGGAGGAGGCGTGGGCGGAAGCGCGGAGACTGCAGGGACAGGGGCCCTGGCCTCCACCCTCCTGGTGGCTCTTGGGCAGGTGGGTGACGGAGGGGCAGTGGGTCAGAGTCACCTGTGCACCCTGGTGTGGGGGGGAGCCACTAGGGGACAGACACTGGGGGACACCTGACAGAGGAGGAGAGGGGACACACAACCAAAGGGAGGTGAAGGGGGTTAGCCCTCAAAGATCTGACAGACCCAGGTGGACAGAGGTGGAGAAGCGGGGTCTGGCTCTGACCTGGCCAGGGAGACAGAAGGGGGCAGCCGTAGAAGTGTCAAGGCCTCGGTAGCTAGCACCTTGCACGGCACCGCGGCCCTTCCCGGGGTGGGACGGATGAGAGGTGGGAAGGGTCCTCCAGCCACACGTGTGCCTTCTGTGGGTGCGGCGGCCTGGGTGGCAGCGGCGCGTGGGGAAGGAGGAGTGCTGGGCGGCCGCGCAGGCAGTGTCGGGCTGGTAAGTGCAGCGGTCGTGAGCAGGTGGCTTCGTGCCCCGCTCCTGACTCTCCCAGCACCCCTCGGGAGGCCTGTGACCGGGAAGACTCCTCACTGGGACGAGGAGAGAAACACCAGTGGTTTCACGACTCGGAGGCTCCCGCTGTGAGGCCTGTGTGTCCGTGAGTCCCGCGGGCCTGGGTACAGACACGGGGGCCCCACTGCCTTAGCGCCCAGAGCTCCACTGGGCTGCCCCGGACCGGCTGCTCTCTCCACTTGGCAGGCCTCTAGTCACCCCGGGCCTGCATGTCCGGGGGCTGCTGGCTCGGAAGGAACGTGGACGGGACAGAGAATCGGGATTGAGGGAAGAGCCGCGTTTTCCACCTTTCTGAGGAAGGGGTGGGCTCTGACTGCAGGACCAGCGCTTCAGCAGGCCTCACAGTACCTCGCTCACAGGTTTAAAAAAACACACACAAGATAAAGGATCAACATTTGTCCCCAACCTAGTACCTCTCCAAAGAGAGGACAAGGGCTCTGGAACACCAGAGGTTCTCGTTGTTCCTACTCCGCGCGCCCAAGCGCCCGGCCTCGTGCCCCCGCGCCCCGTCGGCGGGGAGAAGCAGAGCAGTCCGGCGGGCAGCTCAGCCCCAGAGTAAACACGGGCGGGCCCGCGGAAGGCGGCGGGAGAGGGCTGGTGGCAGCCGATGGGAGCGGGGCTGAGGGCCCAGGAGAAGACCAGTGACGGGAAGCAAGCTCTATGTACAGCTCTTGTCAGGGTCTCAGGGACACAGACGGTGGGGGAGGCCAGAAGAAGGGTTCGCAGGGCGTGGGGCGGTGGCACTGGACAGTGGGTTTCCGTAGGACAGGGCTGAGGACCGGGACTGAGCCAGGGAGCCCAGTCGGGCAAGAAAATGAAAAGTAATGGGCGAGGGGGTCCCGGTGTGGAGCTTCTTCAGCAAGAGCCGTTCCGTCTCTGCCCTGTCCCAGACAGGCCCCCTGGGGTAGGGCCGCGGATGTGGGGTGGCGGGGAGCCCATCGGGGGGCGGTGCCACCCTCCCCACACGGCCCCTGCCCCAGAGCAGCGCGGCCACCAGTGGGCTTGGCTTCCGCCGCGGGTTACCAGTGTCGGGAGTCGACCAGCTCCGGCCGCAGGCTCAGCTTCTTGAGGCTCTCGTAGCCCACCACGATGACGATGGTGGAGGGCGTGGCTGAGATGATTCTGGCCGAGAGGCCCTTCATGAGGCCCCAGGGCCCCTCTTCTGCCATCAGCTGTCTGAAGGTCAGGATGATGGAGCTCTTGCCTTCCACCTGAAGAAGCACACAGCGGAGGGCCGCGGGCTGCGGTCGGAGCCGCTCAGTACAGCCTTGTGCCTCGGGGTCCCAGGCGGGACCGTGCTTGGGAGCGGCAGCGGGGCTGCATGTGGGCCCCGGTGCCAGCCCGCCTGCCGGGGTCAGATCCTGCTCCCCGGTCACCGGTCACCGACAGCGCAGCCCCGTGGGGAGCGTACTCTGCACTCGGGGCCCTTGTGCATGCAACAGCGACGGAGGACCCCCCGCCCCACCGCAGTTGTCTGAGCGGTCCCGCTGGCAGGCCCTGGCGCCCCATTAGTGGGAGCTATTACCGCCATCAGACTGGCCCCTCCGCTGCGGCCCTGCCCTGGCTGCGTCCCCCCAGCCTCAGGGAGACCGGGTACTCGCGGCCCTGCCGCTCTGTCCTTTCCATTCCGACCACTTCAGTACCTCAGTCCCTGAGGCGGGACTCCTCCCCTCACCCTGGCACCCACACACCCCGCAAGGCCCCTGTTCCCTGCCACACTGGAGTCCAGCTGAGGCTGGAATCTCCTCTGTTCTTCTCGACAGTCCTGCCCCCTTCCTGTGCCCCCAGACCCTGCCACCGAAGCACACTTGGTCCCACTCAGACCCTCCGCCCGCGCAGGACACCAGCTCTCCGTGTCCCGCCTCCCCAGACGGGGCGATGTTCACAAGACGATCGGCTCCAAGTGTCACCCCCTCCCCCCCACCTCCCGCAGCACCTCCCGAAGCGCCGGCCGCACACTCCGCTCTTCCTGGGCAGCACTCTCCTCTGCCCCTCTGCCCCCTGCCCTCCCGCAGAGCCACAGCCGGGCAGGGCCGCTCGGGTGAGCCTCTGGGCCTCCGCTGCGCTTTGTCCCCTCCCACCCGGCAATGCCTCAGAAGCAGACACCTGTCCTTTCCCTTGGTCTCCTCACGGAACACTCGAAATAAGCCTCAGAAGAGGAGGGAACCTGTGCACTTTGTTATCTGCAAACCAATCAGATGTCAACTGATTCCTTCAAAAGTGTGGGGGGGGACGCCTGGGGGGCTTGGTCCTTGGGCGTCTGCCTTCAGCTCGGGCCACGATCCCTGAGTTCTGGGATCGAGCCCTGCATGGAGCTCTCTGCTCTGCAAGAAGCCTGCCTCTCCCTCTCCCACTCCCCCTGCTTGTGTTCCCTCTCTCGCTGTGTCTCTCTCCATCAAATAAATAAATAAAATCTAAAAAAAAAGTGTGTGGGGGCGGCATTCTTTCCTAGGGACAAGTAAACCTAGATTTACCGGCCACCTCCGTCCCAGCATCCTGGTATCAGGGAAGCTGACTTCACCTCCAAGCTGTTGAGTTTCTCCCCCCCCCCCACAGTGACCCCACTCTCCTGGACAGCTGTCCTCCTACCCTACCCACCTCAGACATCACAATCCCCCATTATTCTCACCTAAAGCTTCACACCGCAGCCCCTGCCACCTGTATGTGACACACCCAGATTCAGATTCTGCTTCCTTGGACGAGGTGCCGGGGAGCTGTCTTTGAGCTGAGGGAGGACAGGGACGATCACCCCTGGACAGCACCACCAAGGGCTCTGTCAGCGCCCCTGCTGAGTCTAGCTGGCACAGTCGGTGAGGCCTGCCCAGGAACAGTCTGCAGAGAGCCCAGCCCAGCAGAGAAGCCAGACCTACCCGCCGAAATGCACAGACGTCTACTAGCCACAAACCTGCGATGTAAGGAAAAGCTGTCCTATTGGCTATGCTAACAGGCGGCCAGGCAGGGAGGAGCCCAGCGGGCACGGCCACGACAGGAGCAAGGGCATGCTGGGACTGGAACAAGTGTGCAAGGCCAGGAGCAGGACGTGCGAGGCCACAGACACCACGAGGGGAACACTAGGGGCTTCGACGTGCTCAGCTGGTTTCTGCAGAAGCGAGCCAGTTGCGGGAAGGGGCCTGGCTGACAGGATAAGGCCAGCTAGACTAGAAGGCCATGGCTCAGAGGTCAGGGGGACACGGGGGAGCCCGCAGGTCACCCACCCTTCTCAGCCGGGTGGAGGCTGGTCTTACCTGCACTCGGGTGCGGATGACGTCCATGGGGTTGGTGAGGATGGAAGCAGTGGCCGCAGCCAGGGGCCCCGAGACAGCCTGGAAGACGATGTGTGGGCACTCCTTAGGACAGAGGTATGAGAGCTGTTCTGGAATCGAAGGAAAGACAAGGCCTCAAGACGTGCGGCGCCACGCAGTCGGCCCTCACGCTGCTTCTGTGCCCAACGAGGACGAACCCTGTCCAGCCTCAGCCTCCTTGGACCCCAGAACACCCGTCTCCTCGTCCTGGCTTCATCGGAGCCAACAACACTGATGGCTCTGAGGGCCCTTCCGGAAGCCAGGCGGGGTCCATCTCCAACCTGAACAGAACAGTTCTCTGGAGAAGGGGTTTCAGAAGCTCTCTGCACGCCAGTTCCTTTCATCTGATGGACAGAAATCCTCCCTGGTGCGAAAACCCGGTGCCCGTGCTCCACTCCTCTCGACTCACGGCCAGGAACGCGCACGGGGCCCGTCTTCCCACACACGCACGAGGAAGGGGCAGGGTGACTGCCGAGGGCACGGGGTCTCTTCCCCGCATCCCTGTCCTGACCTTGTGCGTTCTGGGCCACGAGAATATTTGTACTATACTTTTGAATTCCAGTTTCTTAGCAGACGGCGTTACGTTAGTTTCCTGTGTGCGATACAGTGATTCAACAATCCTATATACTGCTCAGTGCTCATGACACTAACCCCCTTCAGCCGCCATCACCTGTTTCCCAGCCCCCCCACCTCCCCTCTGGTGACCAGCAGTGTGTTCTCTAGAGCAAAGAGCCTGTTTTTTGGTTTGTCTCTTTTTTTCTTTGTCTTGTTTCTTAAATTCTACATCTGTGTGAGATCCTATGATACCTGCTTTTCCCCGACTGGCTTATCTCACTTAGCATTATACCATCTAACTCCGTCCATGTCATGGCAAACAGTAAGTTTTCATTTTTTTTAATGGCTAATACTCCATCATGTATATACCTATGTGAATTTATTTTAAAGATTTATTTATTTATTTGACAGACAGAGATTACAAGTAGGCAGAGAGAGAGAGGGAGAAGCAGGCTCCCTGTTGAGAAGAGAGCCCGACGCGGGGCTCGATCCCAAGACCCCGGGATCATGACCTGAGCCGAAGGCAGAGGCTTTAGCCATTGAGCCACCCAGGCGCCCCTCTATGTGAATTTTTTTTTAAGATTTTTAATTTATTCATTAGAGAGAGTGAGCGAGCACAAGTAGGCAGAGTGGCAGAGGAAGAGGGAGAAGCAGGCTCTCCACTGAGGAGGGAGTCGGATGCAGGGCTCGATACTAGGAGTCTGGGATTGTGACCTGAGCCGAAGGCAGACACTTAACTGACTGAGCCACCCAGGGGTCCCCCGCCATATGAATGTTTTTAAAAATAAAAATAATAACGAGAGAAAGTCACATCTAGAGTGAGATGTTTTCTCCAGGCAGTATCAAGAAAGCAAAGCTCATTTCTCAAACTGCTGATGGAGACGGCCAGATCACCCACTCCCTGGTCACGGGGAAGCTCAGTGCGGCTGAACTGTTAGCTTTACCCTCTCTAGCCATGAAAGACAAGAGCTCGCTTGTTGAACAAAGGCTCCCTGAGTGGCCACGTGGCCAGCCGCCCCTGGCCCCGAGGATGGAGGTATGAATAAACAAGGTCGAATCCCAACCTCATAAAGGTTTCTGTTCAATGGGGAGGCGGGGGGAGACACAGGCAATCCCAAAAACCAAAAGACAGCTACGTCAGAAGGTCACGTGTGTCCCCTGTCAAGGATAAAGCAGGAGAGGGGGATGGGGAATGCGGAGTGCTGGCAATGCAGGGGCTGCCGTGGTAAACACGGTGGGCACGGAAGCCCTCTCCAAGGCTCGAGTCTGAGCAAAGACCTGAAGGCGAGTGCAAGCCCTATGGATATGTGCAAAGAACTTTCCAAGCAGAGGTAACGTCCTGTGTAAAGGCCCTGAGGCAAGGGCGTGCCTTAAGTCTTCAAGGGCAGCAAGGCCAGTGTGAGGCGAAAGCTCTGGCTTCTGCTCCGCAGGAGGCTGGACGCACGGCAGGCTTGCCATCGCAGGTTCCGTCTCCGTCTTCTCTCTACAGCTCAGCTGCCATAGAACCTTAAAGAGTTTTCTTCTCATCCCTTACTTTTGGTCATTTGTGACCACCTAAAGATCGGGGGTAGGCGTGAGAGCCTCTAAATCCGGCAGCATGGGAGGACTCCGTACGGCCTGCCAGAGCTGCCTCCCCCTGCCACCCGAGGTCGCTAGCCACCAGTCCGCATAAACCGAGAGACCAGCATAAACCGAGACACCCGCGTCCTGTTTCTCCAGAGAAGGAAGCATCTCACGGCCGCTGCGAGGTGGCATCCGGCTCGGCGCTGCCAGCCTCCATGGGCCTGTCTGCACTGGCCCCTGGGCCTGCAAGCCACAGCAGGCTCCAGGTTCCAGCTGTAGTCATGCACACAGACCATTTTCCTAGGACTTCGGGAGAGGATGAGAAAACAAAGCAAGAGGGTGGGGGCAAGAGCTCCAGGTCTCTGCTCTCCATTATCGTTCAACAAGCGGTCATGGGCACCGAGTATCTGCAGAGCAGATGGTAAACCCAAGCTCACTTGGTTTAAGTCCCTCCTGGCCACATGATTTTGGACAGTAATATAAATGTCTGTTTATTTCACGCTACCGGATGCCAGGCACTGCGCTGAGCACAGGACACACAGCAAAGAAAGGAACCTGGAAGGACCTTTATGGGACTCACATTCTGCTGTAGGAGCTGTGAGTCAAGGACAAAGTGATCGCAAATTATGACAAATGCTGTGAAAGAAACAAGCTGAAAAAAAAGAGAAGGAGCCCTTTTTCCAACTGGATGAAGACGTCTTCTGCGCAAAGGTGGCATGTAGGCTGAGGCCTGGAGCACCAGAAGGACGATGGGGGACAGGGCGCTCCAGGTCGAGAGAACGTTATATGGAAAGGTGAGAACAGAGCTTGGTGTGTTTCAAGAACAGAGAGCAGGACAGTGAGGACGGAGTGGAGCAAGGGGAAGGAGGCCACCGCAGGGCTGGCCCAGCAGAGCGGCCAGATCATGGGGACCTGCACTGGCCACGGGCACACTCGTGTTCACTTTGTAAACTTGTGTTTACACTTATCCTAAATGCTCAGAAGGCACCAGTGGCAGATTTTAAGCCAAAGGGAATGACAAGAACCACTCTACTCATTCAACAAGTATTTACGAAGCACCCGTGTCCAGGAGCCTGTCTGGCAGGTGGCGTGTAGTCAATAAATGTCAGTTTCCTCCCCCTTCCAAGAAACTTCCCAATCAACTGTATCTTAATTGTATCTCAACTGAAAAATGCATTAGGAAAAAGGGAACCTTTCCACACCGTGGAACAGAACAAACGGCATCAAGGCAAGCTATGCAGCTGCAGAAGGAAGCTTTAAGGAACGCCACCGGGGCTCAAGGACAGACAGGTGGTTTCGGGGTTAAGAAGGGCTCCAAGGAGAGATGTGAGGCGGCAGTGAGCAGCACTCACGTATGTCATGGCTTCACAGGGCCGGTGCACCTGGACGGCCGAGAGGAACAAAGCTGGGGTGGGAAGATTTGTGCGTGATCTGGCCTGGCTACCACGCACACCACACCAGGGGACACTCCGCTGTAAAGGGCGGCGGAAGCCAGGCTGAAGAGGTGGGCCCGTCCTCGGCCAGCAGGGGGAGCCGCTGAGCACCACGTCCAGGGTTTACAGAGTGACTTCCTTGGCAGGTGTGGTAGGTGGGACGGGAGACCAGCTAGAGGGCTAGCGCAGCAGCCGGCAGGGTGGGCCCGGAGGCCTGGTTTCCAGGGAAGGCAGGAGAAATGGACAGAGAGTAGGAAAAGACATTCTGGGGTCACCAGGACCAGATGTGGGGACGAGGGAGTGACTGTGTCAGTGACATGGAGCATAACCTGGCCACTGAGAGAAGGAAGTGAGTCAACCAGCCTGGGATGAAAGAGAGTTTACTGCATAGTGTTTCGGATGTAAATGCATGCGTCCAAGTTGGGAGGCTCAACAGTCAGTGTCTGTCCAGAGCTCTGGAAAGTTAGTCTAGGGACAGACACAGATTTTCTGACATGGCAGAAAAGGACAAGTCAATTGTAAATGAAATCACATGAGGAGAGAAGGGCAAAGAGAGATGCCAGAGAAAACGCTCACATTTCCTAGAGTGCTCTTTTTTTCTTCTTCTTTTTTTTTTTTTTTTTTGCGAGAAAGCGCACACGTGCACAAGCAGGCCAGGGGGCAGAGGGAGAGGGAGAAGCAGGCTTCCCACTGAGCAGGGAGCTGGTTGTGGGGCTCGATCCCAGGACCCCGGGATCATGACCTGAGCCGAAGGCAGACACTTAACAGACTGAGCCACCCATGTGCCCCTCTTAGAGTTTTTCTCAACATTAAGATTACCAGGATCTGTTCCCAAAGGATCTGAGGCAAAAGGTCAGGGGTGGAGTCTGGGTGAATTTTACCAAATATGCAAGAAGACTGTGCTGAACACGAGGGAGAAACAGAGCTAGCAATAAAGAAGAAGGCACAGTCAGGAAAATAGGAGAATCACAAAGGGGTAGTCCTGGAGGGAGAGGATGATGACAGGTGAGGAAGGCATTATGAAGTTTGGTTAGAAAGGTCCCGGATGGACTGGGCAGAATGCCCACGGCCAAGGCTCGGAGCCCACAGCAGGGACTGCGGAGGCTGCAAGCAGACACCGTCCTCACGGGAGTCTGCTGGTGGCCCAAAGCCGTGGGTGTCAACGGTCACGGGCACGCTCAGATCCTGTTCTTGGCAATGCACTCTGCCTTCCAGAAGGAAGTCTGGCAACATGCTTATTGAGGCCCTCAAAAATGTTATCTTTGGACCCAGTAATCCATTCCTGGGAAACAAGAAAAGTAAAATGTCTTATGAACAAAAATACATTCTAGGAGCGGAGGGGTTCCAGGCTCTTTGACACCCTGAATTTAACAACGCTGAGGAAAGGCATCCAATGCAAACAGTCATCTGAAATTTGAAATTTCCTCTTCAGATCCCAAATAGCCCATGAAATTTGTCCTTCCTCGCCTTCCAATTAAAGTCCACGAACCCCCACTGATTAAGGCAATCAACATACTTGATGTTCTAGAGTCATCTACTTGACTCGTCTGAGCCCCCAACGATGACAGAAGCTCCCCGAAAGCAAGAACCCGCGTCTCATTCATCCGTGAGCCCTCTTGGGATCAAATGTTTGTTGGACGAACACCCCATTCTTCCCTGAAATCCTCCTCTCTGGCTTGCACAGCGCCCCGCCCGCCCCGCCCCCACTCACCCCACCCGCCCAACCCCTGCTCTCCTACCCCCCTTACCTGCATAGAAGTGATAGAAGGGCCACCAGACAGCACTGTTTGGGATGTAGGTGAGCAGTGACGCCACGTACCCCCGGTAGAAGCCTCGGAGCCCGTCAGCCCGCAGGATCTGCTTGATAATGTCCTTGGTTTGGCCAAAGGCTACCACCCCTCGTCCCTCGGGGCTCGCTCGCACTTGGAAGCGGCCCATTCTCTCACCCTTGCGTTGCATCATCAGGTGCTGGGACACCACATCGATGGGCACCGTGATGCTCTGGGCCACAAGGGAGGCCGAGCCGCCGGCCACCAGCGACTTGACCGTGTTGCTCTGGCTATAGTCAGCGACAAACTTCCGGGTGAGCTCGTACGTGGTGACGTAGCACTGGCCGGAGATGAGCGTGAAGGTATTGACCAGGAAGCCCCGGTAGAGGCCAGTCACGCCGTCGGCTCGCAGGATCTTGACAAAGGCATCGAAGGTCCCGTGGTAGAGGCTCTTGCCCTTCTGGACCTGCAGCCGGGTGCGGATGAGGGTGAACGGGTAGACGCTGACGCGGATCATCATGGTCATTGCTACCCCAAACACGTAGAACTTCTTCTTGTCCAGGTGCTCCCATTCTATGATCTGGATGTTGCGTTTGTCCTCCATGGCGCCTGCAGACCTGGGGGTGCGAGCGGGCGGGAGGACGTGGGCAAGGAGGCCAGGCTTTGCGCTCTGCCCTGCCGGCTAGGCTCCGAACCCCGTCCTCAGGCTTCATCTCTGGGGTACCCGCCTCCCCGGAGTTTAGATCCCACCCAGTCCAGCTTGGCCGGCTCTCTTGCCCGAGCCGTCCTTCGTGCCCCTTCTCTCTCCTTGGCCAGCCCTTCCCCAATTCCAGAAGCCTCCCCTCACTTCAGTGACTCCCGCAGCTCTGCTCCCAGCTCGGCTCCCTGCCCCGGCTGAGCAGACCACCGATTCCAGTCCCTGCCTCTGCCCGGGCCCTGAGTCATAGCCCATGCGCCTCCGGCTCTGTTCACCCAGGCAGAGCTCAGGATGCCGCCGGAGAAACCACCTGGCAGGGGCAAGGCCTCCAGGCGGGATGAAGGGATGTCACTGAGTGACACTTAGCAGGTTCCTAATGCTGAAGGGAAGCCAGTGCTCCATTTTGGCTGCCCCAGGGCCTCCCAAGGAGGCACCGCCTTGACCGCTAACCCTCAGCAGGTGCTTCTTTTGTCACCATTTGCCCGCAGCGGACTGGGCCCTCAGAGCTGCCCCGACTCACTCACACTACACTTATCTTCCCTGCAGCCTGCATTAGAAGAACGTCTGCCCCCCTCCCCTCCCTCCAGCAAAGGATAGAAAGTTAGCAACAAGCCAAAGGTCAGAGTCCCCTTTGGTTATTAGATAACTCACTCTAGAGAAAAGAAGCAGCAGCAGAGAGCAAAGAGGTTTCCCTGAAGTCTGGAGAACCACAGGGCACAGGACAGGCCTGGCCCTTCTCACCCCTGCGCCCAGAAGTCGTAACCTCTGTGCTGTACAATGAGGGGAGACCCAAGCGATAGGAAGATACTGCCTCTGGCTTCCAGACGCGCACAGTCTGTTTTCAAAGACAACAGCAATCCCTCCGGGGAATGGATCTAAGACTCAGACAGAAACCAGGCCAAAGTACGCTGCCGTGGCTCTAATGTCAGGCCTGGCCAACACCGAAGTTCTCCAGCAAAACCAGCACTAATGCAATAACCATATGAAACCAGGACCTTCCAACTTAAGAACTGTCCAGCAACGGGTCATGATCTACTGGACATGCCCTGAGCGACAAAGGAACGTGTTCCTGCCCAGGACACTGGACATTTTCGGCCAGCGTGGAAGCGGGGAGGTGGAACTGGCCGCGAGAAGTCAGGGGCTCCCCAGGCTTTGGGAGAAATCCCGACGGGCTTGGAAAGGAGGTGGCCACATTAAAGGGACAACTCTAGAAGCTGAAATGTTCCCAAAGCCAGTGCCTTGGCCAACCTCATGTCGAGTGTCTCAACGGAATCCATCCGTGACCACCTCTCCCAACCAAAGGTCCCAAGTAGCCTGAGGACCTTCTCGCTTTGCCATGGAAGTCAGCAGAGAAGCACAGTGAGCCCCCGCCCCCACCCCCAGCTGGACTGTGTCACTGTCACAGAAGGCCAGGCTGCCTGCAGGGCGAGCCAAACACCTGTGCCCTGAGGGAAAACCTCAGCTTCCAGGTGAGGCCAGCGGAGGAACCCTGCAGGGCAGAGCCGTGCGGACACAGCAGAAATGCACCAGACCACGAGAGCAGCAAACGATGGCTTAGAACAACCAGCTCGGCCCAGGAGGAGCACCTAGGATGTGGGAAATAACCGAAAGGAAGGCTGCCGTGTCACCTGCTGCGGGCAAAAGTGGCCCTTCCTCCCCAGCCTCAGATGGGGACACCCAACAAGCCCCACAGTCCTCTCCTCTGAGGCCTTCAAGAGAAGGTGGTCACTGTCACCTGTCCAGAGTCTGGTATCCAGGGTCCCAAGGTCATGTTTCCAACACCACTGGGCGATGAGCAGAAAGAGACTCAAGGATTTTCCGAATACCTGTCACCTCATGTGACCTTAGAACCTCACCTGTGCACAGACAGACACTCCGGCATCAGGTAAGGTAAAAGGAACAGGTCCAAGGTCATGGTGGAGGCAGGATATGAGCCAAGATTTCTCCTCTACTGACCATGCCTTCTACCCCACGGAAGTGAGGAGCCCCGGCACAAGTCACACTGCTCAGTCTAAAGCCGGGTCCCTCCCACCCGTGGTAGGCAGCGTTAATGCTTTCATGGCTGCTGGTCACTCGGGGCTAAAGGGTTAACCATAAGCTCCCGGGCCTGCAGATGACCAGAGATTTCTCCCAGCTTTGCTCCCGAGAAACCAAGAGCTGCCTCTGCTTCCCAGCGTGCTGGTGGAGGGACTGACCGAGCTGAGCGGCCGGCCAGCACGCTGCGGCCACCGCACAGACACGGCAGGGCTCAAGCGAGACGGCCTCCTGCCGGGCTCGCGCCCACGGTGCTAAGCAGGACAGAAAAGAAGAGCAGTGGACTCGTTCTCAACTTGTCGGGCTCAATCGCAAAGAACCACTAACTCCTGACAACAAGTCCGACGGCGGGACCCAGCACCCCATTTCTCCGCTTTCCTCCATCCTTACCTGGGCCTATTGACTGTAAATTCCCAGAAGGAAGGGGGGCTCTCCGAAGCCAAGGCAGGTGGCTTCTACAGCTGTCATGGTGACCAAAGCCACTAAGGGTTATGCCTCAGAGGGAGAAGCTTGTACAGCTGAAGGAGGGAAGGCCACGCACACACCCCCTCTAACCCTTCAAAAGCTGCGGGGGCCCCTCGAAAGTGGGATCCCAACCTGCTCTTTGTTCTATAACCTCCAAACTTCCTGCTGAAATACCAAAACTAGTCCCTCCTGTTTTACCTGATGGAAAATCCTCTTGGCGGGTGCCCGTACGCACACTGCCTCTGGGCTTCCCTTCTCCTAGCTCAGCAGCCCCCGTTCCTTCTGGTTCTTTCCGCCGACCCTTACTTGCGTGCACAGCTCCGAATCGAGTTTCCTCCCATCTTTCAACAACTGCCCAGGCGCAAAGTCTGAAGTGCTTCCTATGGAGCCCAACAGATGACCCAGGACACCCCGAGATGTGAGAGGCAGAGCCTCTGCTACCAAGCCCAGCAGGGGAAAGGGACAGATTGGTGGTCTCTGCACTTCTCCCTGCCACTTGCACTCTTCCTGAGCCAGAAGCATCACTCCAGATCATTCTCTAGGTTCTGAGGTAAAACTCTGGTTCAGGACAAGGCAGGCCACCTGGAAGGCCGGGGTCATGCAGTGGGAAGAACACCCGTACTCAGGAGGTCCGAGGTCCACTTCCATTACTTACTGGTACGATCGGAACCATGTCGCTTCACTGAAACTCAGTTTCCTCATCTGGGAAGCGGGGCAGCCAGGCCCGCCACACATGCACCGTGTGGCGGCACGTGGGAAAGCCTTCTGTAACAGCGGAGCATCTCTACCACTGCAGAGCTCTCCCGGACAGCGCTGCCCTGAGCCCTGGCTGGTCAGAGCCGCGCTCGCACCTGGGAGCTTGCAGAGGACAAACTGAGGCTGCAGGCCAGCTCGCCCAGTGACAGCCACATGTCAACGAGCTCTCTGGGTGACTACAGTGCCCCAGCGTTCGGAAAACACTGCTTTAAGTGACGACTGTCACTATCGGAATAAGGATGACAGAGCTGCTCAAAAAGTCCAGGACCATTACGACTCTATCCTGACTTGTCGCCAGAACTGGGCCCAGCACTGGTTACCGGACGCAGGCAGAGCTGTTCCCGGGGCCACCCGCACCAAAGCAAACCCCGTCCCGCAGCTCTGGACCCACACGCTGGGCTCGGCCCCCGATTCTCAGCGGAAACAAGGCCTCTGCCCCCTTCTGTCCCTCACTCTCCCACTGCGTCTGCATCCACACTCCCTCTCCCCGCACGAGCGCGGACACATCTCCACGCTCGGCCACCGCGACGCCTCCGACCCCTCCGACCCCTCCCTCGAGGCCGCCCCCCCCCGTCACGGAGCGGTCCCACCCAGCTCTCCCGGGGTCGTCCACAGGCACCCACGCGATCCTCGTCAGAGACACCGCACGACAGCCGTCCCGGCAGCGCCTGCCCGGGCCCACCGCACGGCCGCCCTCGGCCCGGGGCTCGCTGCCGGCCGAGCCACGCCCCCGCCCCGCTCCCTCCGCCGCGCGCTCCTCGGACAGGAGCAGACGCCTGGCCGCAGCCGCCCCTCGGCCCCGGGGCTGCGAGGCCGGCTCCCGCGGAGCCGCAGGCACTCGCCGCCGCCGTGACAGGTCCGGGTCCTCGGAGACCTCCGCCGTCAGGCGCTCGGCGCCGCCGGCTTCTCACCTCCTCCGATCAGGGCGGTTCTGCCGCGACTGAGGCGAGCTCCGAACCCGGCCCTTTAGGCCACAGCGCCCACTCGAGCCTCCATGCCCAGCGGCGGCCGGCCCCCGCTCGCATCTTCCTCCATCTCGACCCGGCTCCCGGTACTGCCGGAACCGGAAATTAGGACACTGTCACTCCCGCCCCTCGCGAGGGGGCGGGGATACGCCGCGGGCAACTCCACCAATGGCGTGCTGAGCTTTGAGCCTCTCCCCCGCCACCCCCCCAGGAGGTGATGGGCGGAGCGCGCGGCCATCTTGGATTCGGGCAGAAGCCACGACTTCGTTGGCCTCGTCATGCCCTCAGTTCTACTGCGCGTGCGTGTCCTTTCTCGTTCGCGGAGCCAAGTCACCTGGCCTTGCTTAAGGATCCCGTTGTAAATGGGTCACCTTGTGTTTCGGGTCTATTGGAATCTTAACTCCAATTCTAATCTGTGATTTTTGCGTGACTTTTCTCATTTGTGGAGCCAAAACAGTAGAGGCCGGTGTGCAGCAGGAAGGACTGAGGTTAGACAACCAATTCTGAGGCTTGAGACCTCAAAAAATTGCAGGAATAGGGGCCATTCTGGAGGTGGAGTAAATGACATTAGGGTGTCTTCTGGCTCTGAAACTACCTCTATTTGGATTTTAAGGGAGAGGAAGAGCTCTTTAAATGAGGGCCTGGAAGACCTGGGGTGGAGAGTGAGTTCACTTCAAAATGGGATTTTCCACAACTAAACAGCAAAAGACCAATGACTCGATGGACAAAAGACTTGAATAGACGTTCTTCCCACCCCCCCCATCAGTTCATTAGCAAGTCCAGTCGCAAGTCCAGTCTTGCATTTGCACAGACCGCGGTGCAAGCTCTCCTTCCCTCCCCGTCACATGCAGCCCATCCTCAGATGCCGTGGGCTTCATTTCTTTTTGTTTTTCTTTCTTTTTTTTTTTTTTTTTAAGATTTTTTATTTATTTATTTGACAGAGATCACAAGTAGGCAGAGAGGCAGGCAGGGGGAGGGGGGAAGCAGGCTTACTGCTGAGTGGGGAGCCCAATGCGGGGCTCTATGCAGGGCTCGATGCGGGGCTCGATGCGGGGCTCGATGCGGGGCTCCATCCCAGGACCCTGAGATCATGACCTGAGCCGAAGGCAGAGGCTTTAACCCACTGAGCCACCCAGGCGCCCCTATGGGCTTCATTTCAAAAGTCTGTCCAGAGCTTGGCCACTCCCCACCAGCTGCATGCTGCCTGCCTGGCCCCAGCCACCACTCTCACCTGGATGACTCCAGCAGCTACCTCACCGGTTTCTTTGCTTCTCCCCTTGCTCCTGCTATGTTCTAGTCAGAAGACAGCAGCCAGGGTGATGCTTTTAAATTCTAGGTCAGATTCTGTCCCCGCCTCTGTTCAAAATACTCCAGGGGTCCTCCATTTATTCAGAGTAAAAGCCAGTATCTACAATGGCAAAGCCCTACAAGGTCCTACGGTCTCCCTCCAACCCTGCACACCGAGTATCTTTCTCCCTTCCTCTACTGCTCTCACTTCAACTCAGGGCCTTTGCACTGGCTTTGGCTTACGTCTGGAAGCTCTTCCTGCAGGCACCCACAGAGCCTGTACTTTCATTTACTGCATTGTTTCACTGCTCAAACTTCACGTTACTCAGGAGACCTACTCTGGATCTCCTATCTGTAGACACTCATTCCACTCAACCTTCTTCCTGCAACTCAATTTTTTCCTTTATAGCACATCACCCTCTAATATACCCTACCTGTTTGACTATCTCTGTCGTCTGTCTCCCACACTGGGATGTATGCTCTATGATCACAAGAATTGTGTCTACTGGGGCGCCTGCGTGGCTTGGTGGGTTAAGCCTCTGCCTTCAGGTCAGGTCGTGATCTCGGGGTCCTGGGATCGAGTCCCACATAGGGCTCTTTGCTCAGCAGGGAGCCTGCTTCACCCTCTTTCTCTGCCTGCCTCTCTGCCTACTTGTGATCTCTGTCTCTCAAAAAAATAAAATCTTAAAAAAATAATAACTGTGTCTACTTTGTTCATCGGTGTGTCCTTAGCACCTCACAGTGCCTGTCACGTAGTAAGTGCTCAGTAAATGTTTGAATGAATGAAAGGATTTCAGCATTGAGACTATATGCCAGGTACACAGAAACCCGGTAAAGTAGCAGCCATGTATGAAAGGGATTACAGCGAGGTGTGCCCAGGGCACTAACTCTGCACGGTAGGTTGGAGAACAATCCAGAGGGGATGATGTCCCAGGGGGAAGAAACGGCATGCCTCAAGGAACGTCACTGTTAGTTCCGTTAGGCAGGAGGCTACTGATCTCTGTGTCACCAAGGCCTGGAATGACACTGGACACTCAGTAAAAGGTTCTTGGAAAATGGTCCCAGGAGCTCAGTCACTGCACGTAGTAGGAGGCGTATGCAGAGCAGCTGGAGGAAGGCACGCTGTCCCTGGAGGTCATGCTGGAGTTCTTTAGTCTGGATTGAGTGAAAAGCCATTTCAAGTTTTTTTCTTCAGATTTATTTATTTATGTATTGGAGAGCGTGAGCTTGCACGTGCTCGAGCAAGGGGAGGGGTTGCAGAGGAAGAGAAAGAACCTCAGGCAGACTCCCTGCTGAGCGTGACGTCTGTCGCAGGGCTTGATCTCACAACCCTGAGATCACGACCTGGCTGAAGTCAAGAGTCAGACACTCAGCCAGCGGAACCCCCAGGTGCCCCAGCCATTTCAAATTTGTGGCAGAATCGTTTCTAGCAAGCTCTTCTTGATCCTGGCCGGAGAATGGAGTCTGGATGGGAGTGGCAGAGAGGTGGAAGGGGCCGGTGAGGGGTCAGCTCTGGCTGCCTTGGCGAGGGGGTCAGGACCCGGTGGGACTGCAGGGACAAACGAGGGCGGGGGAGGAGATAGGGTGGGGACCCAGTCCCCAGGGAGAGGTGGGAGAGAGGAATTGTAGGACAAGCCATAGGCCTCCACATTGGGGTGTGACAAGCCAGCACAGGGGAACATGGAAGAGGGTGTGGGTTTGGAGGGGATGACAAATTGAATTTGGGACATGTTGAGTTAGAGATGTCTGTGGTGTGTCCAGGTGGGGGGAAGCAGTAGCTGGCATGGCAGGTAAAGCACTGTCCCCCTCAATACCTCTTCCCCAGCTCGTAGCCAGCTGTCCCTGCTGCTGCATTGTAAACCCCATGCAGACAGGAAGTAGGACTGGCCACGTCACATTCTGGACCACAGCCGGGGCAGAGTGCATGTTTGCTGAACGGATGGGTCGGGGGATGGACGGGTGGAGGGACGGACGGGTGGGAGGATGGACGGGTGGAGGGACGGGTGGGCGTCCTTCGTTAAGAGGTGGGAGAGAGAGCAGTAGGTATGGACACACTGTCCAAGGGCTCTTTTTTTTTTTTAAGATTTTATTTATTTATTTGACAGAGAGAGACACAGCGAGAGAGAGAACACAGGAAGGGGGAATGGGAGAGAGAGAAGCAGGCCTCCTGCCAAGCAGGGAGCCAATGCGGGGCTTGATCCCAGGACCTTGGGATCATGACCTGAGCTGAAGGCAGACGCTCAATGACTGAGCCACCCCGGCGTCCCTCCAAGGGAGCTTTCAGCGGAGAGAAGGGAATGATGCCCGAGAGAACCTCAGATGCCGGGACAGGCAGGCAGGTGAGCAAGTGCGCAGCTGGAGACGGGAGCACAGGTGTTGCTGGACGGAAAGGTCACCAAGGTCAAAGGCTACACAGAGGTCACTCAGGGCGAGCCGGACAGAGGCCGTGCTGTCACAAATGGTGAGAATCTCCGGAAGCCTCCTGTGGCCAGTGCGTAAAGCCTCATGCACGCCTCACCTGCCGGCTGTGGGGGTGGCCTGAGATGCATGCCCCCCCCACCCCTGCCCTGGGCCCACTCTCAGTGTCACATTCTTAGGGTTGGCTCTGGGCACCTCCTGAGTGAGGCAGACAGTGAGCACCAGGGAAATCCCGGGGAGGAATGACCACCAGGACTGGGGCCAGCTGGGAAGATCGAGTGGAGGCATCTAAATTGTACCTCAGAGGGGAATGAGGAAAGAGACGTTTCCAGAGTAATGTTGAGGGGAAGCATCGAAGGGCAGAGAAAGGACGCACTTCCGGACGCCTCTGGGTGGCCTGGAGGAAGATGTCTGGCGGGCTTGTCCTCGGGCTGGCTGGAGCCGGGAGAAAGCTCGCTGAGGAGACAGACGCACTTGGCAGCGAGGGTTCCATAATGCTTGAAGCAGGAGGGGCTTCCGGTACCTTCCTTCCTTCTGAGAGGTGAGGGATTGCGGCGCGGACAGGGACGTAGGCCGAGTGCAAGTTCCCAGCAGCCCCGCTGTGGCCTAGCGCCCTCCGCAGCCCCACTGCTCTTGGTCGAGAGGACCCGGGGTGGGAGGGGGTGGCTGGAGCCACAGGCTTGTCTGGCAGGTGCTTGAACAGCAGAAGCCAGGCTTGCGCTAACAGTGCTTTTGGTGACCGAGGAAGACGGAGCCATTGCGCGGGAGGGCGGGGGGAGACATTCCTAGAGAAGAAGACCCCCTCCAGAAAAGAAAAGAAGGCACAGAAAACGGGGTCTGGAGGAGAGACTTGCCCACCCGTGCTCACTGCAGCAGTGTCCGCCGTAGCCGAAAAATGCGACAACGGAGGGTCCTCCGGCGCGAGAACAGGGGAGAAGTGGCGGGACGGGTGCCCAGGGGAACAGTGCTCCCCCCCAGCGAGGAAGGAGGTCCTCCGACATGCGTGAGCCATGAGGACATCACGGGGAGTGAAAGAAGCCCGTCGCGGAAGGCCAAATACTGTGCGACTCCCCTCACAGGACACACCTCCCGTAGCCAAATTCACAGAGAGGGGACTGGTGGTTGCAGGGCCCGCAGGGGCCCGGCAAGGGGGAGATGCTGTTCGAGGGGCAGAGATCCAGCGCCACAGGAAGGCAGGTTCTGGCGGCATCACACAGCAACGGGATCGTAGGCAACACTCCGTGGCGGTCCGTGAAGGGGGTAAACCGCGTGTTCTTTGCTTTGAGCCGCGTTACAAATAAAAATGTTAAGGAAAAAGGAGAAGCCCCAGAGAAAGAGAGTCATGGGAGTGCAGTGGCCAAGTGTGAAGGTGGCAGAGAGGTCAAGGCTCCTTGGGGCTTATGAGTAGCTTCAGAGTCATCGGTACAGACAGGTGGGACAGAAAGCCAGAGCACAGGGCACCTGAGAGGGCAAGGTTGTCCCCGGGGGAGCCGTGGGTGGGCAGCCAGAAGAGGCCCTGTCTGGGTTTGGGTGAGAACAGGAAAGAGAGCCCGAGGGCGTTGGCGGGCGGGGGTGGGGAGGGCAGAGCCCTTCTTAGTTTGGACCCTGCAGGGAACAGCCAGTGCAGATGTGGGGAGGGGTAGGGGAGCGGGGAGGGGAGGAGCGGTGGAGTGCGGTCAGTGCCGGGGTCTTGGTGAGAGGAGCCCCCGGGGGAGCCCTACACAAGGTTGTTGTGGGACTGGGGAAGGGGATGCCCCAGCTGGGGGTGGCCGTAGGGTCTCTCCGTAAATTCAGTCGGCCAAGAGTGGACACCGACAGCGAACATGGGGAACGGGATTGGGGACAACGGGGACAGCGGGGACAGCAGCTGCCCAGACAGGGAATGGCGCGCGTGGGCGATGGATGAGGAAAGGGCTGCGGGGTTGGTTCTGGGTGGGCAGCCGGCGTGGCAGAAGAGGCGGTTTGCCTTTGGACAGCCCTGGCCCCACGGACCTGGCGCTGCTCCCCGCTGAGGCCCTCCGCTGCCGCCCCCTCCATCCTCTGCGGCCGCCTTCTGCTCCCAGAAAACGGCACGAGTCGTGAGCTTTGTCTTTTTAATAAAAAATAAACTGTCTGTGATAAGCGGTAGTCTGGATCCCAAAATAAAGGAAAGGGGAGCGGAGAGGGCTCAAGAGGTCAGCCAGAGTGGAGGAGGGAACAAGGCCTAGATTACCCCGTCCTTCCAGCCACGGCAGGGGCCACAGTCCGCCCTGGCTGAAACAAGAAGGAAGGTGGTCAGACCTCCAGAAGGACTTCCCAGGAGTCAGCAATGTGGCTGATAGGGGAGCAGGAGGGGCAGCTCCGGGCAGGGACCCGGAACAGCGGAGCCTTGGTGTCTGTGGCGGCGGTGGCGGCGGCCCCCCGTGGGGTCTCTGGGCAGCGGCCTGCTATGTCGTTCGTACCTCGGTGTTTATTACCACGGGGGCCTGAACAGTCCCGGGTCTCAGGGGCTCCTGGAGCAGCATGTTTCTGGAAGGTCTTGGAACGGCCGGAGATGAAGGATGGGCTCCAGGTCTTGTCTGGTCCGGGTCTGGGACGGCCCGGTAGAGAGCCCAGTGCGCGATGGAGGGACAGCCCACAGGGGTTCAGGCCGCTGTGTCCGGCCCGCTGAGGACCACCAGTGGCACAACAAGAAGGCGGTGTTTTGTGCTCCTGCCTGTCCTGGGGCTACACTGCCCCAGGTCCCCCAGGCAGCCCAGCTGGGCACCCCGCCCTACCCTACCCTACATGGCCACAGCCCTGCCCAGAGCCTAAGCCACCTCCGTGCCCAGGTGGTTGTTGTCAGCGTCCACATCGCTGGTCGAGGTCCTGCATTCCTTGGGAGGCTGGAGGTGCTGCTCCCGGCTCAGAGGGGCCTTCTCCCCTGGGGGCAGGGTCCCACAGCCCTGCACCTTGCCCCGGGCTCGGAGAGCCCCCAGCGGGGAGACAAGGAGGAGGAGGAGGGCCCCTGAAAGCACTAAGGCCAGGAGCACAGTGACTGTGAGGAAGTGGGGCCAGTAGGACCGCTGGGCAGCCGGAGCAGCCCCAACCCCAACCCTGGTCAGTGGGGCATCCACACGCTCCCGGGGGATGCCTGCCAGCTCGGGGTCCAGGGCCAGGGGCTGGTCCTGGCTGTGCACCCAGTAGGAGACCACGGGGTAAGAGAAGCCGTTCTCTGTGGCCCAGCACTGGTACAGGCCTCCTACACCGCCCTGCAGCAGCAGCACCAGGGAGCCGTTGTAGACCGCGGAAGAGGCTTCTGGGATCTCGGCCGCACCTCGAGTCCAGCGGTACGAGGCCAAAGCCGAGAGGTGGGGGCAGGGGAGCTCCAGGATGGAGTTGGGCGCAGCCTGGACTTCTTTAACTGGAGATGAAGGAAGGGGATACGGCTAAGGGCAGGGGACCAGGAGGGCAGGAAAGCTCTACGGACATCTGGACCCTGACTCCCCTCTCCACCTTCCAGTTCAGCCCCCACCCTCAAAGCTGAGCCCTCGTCTATCTCCAATCTGGACCCCAGACTAACCTTGGTTCATCTGACTCCAACTCTGACACCAAAACAGACTTCAGCCCCAATCCGGAATCCCCGCTTGGAATTCCCATCCTCCCGCCCGAAGCCAGGCCTGAAATCCTCGCCCGGTCGGGTGCTGGGCTCGCAAGCCAGCGGGTGCTTGGGGGGCAGCCGCCTGAGCCTCCCCCCACCCTCACCCAGTTCCACACTCACTGATTTGGGGACGGCTCTGGGGCTGGTGGCTCCGGCCCATGGGGCCAGTGGCACATGCCCACCCTGGATTCCCTTGCTCCGTGTCCTGTCTCCAGGACCTCCTGCGAAGGCAGAGAGCAAACCTCAGGCCTTGAAACAGACCAAAGTGGGAAGAGGATGGAGGATGAGAGGGAGGTGGGGGGTCAGGACAGAGAAGTCGCAGGTAAACCCAGGCGGCTGGGGCAGCTCCAAGACCCCTCGCTTCAACCCACCCCAGGAGGAGCCTTGGCCCCGGGAGGGAGACCCTGGGTGGGACCGTGCCCCACACGCTGGGTAAGAAGGTCCCAGTGGCCCAGCCTCCACTGCCATCCAGGATCGGCACTCACGGGATGGGGCTGGGCACCAGGCGGCAGGTTCTGGACTCGGGGTCCCAGGCACAGTGGGGGTCCCGGGCCAGGACACAGTCCACGCAACTCTCATAGATGCTGCAGTTGGCTCGGGGAATCCTCCAGATGCCCCCTGAGAAGCCTGCAAACACTGCGCCCTGGAAAAGAGAGGGACAGTGACCTCTGCAACCCCAGTAAGGACCCAGCCCCCCAGCCCCGCCTCGTCAGAAGGGCCCTTGCCACCTGCTCAGGGGCCAGCAGCAGGTTGCGGACAGGTTCCGGATCGAGGAACAGCTGGATCTCCTCCACCAGATGAGCACCGCTGTCCCCACTCACCACAGCCTTGTGGAGGGCCCCTGTGGCTGTGGAGAGACAGACGGTGGAGACTGTCACCTCTTCCACGGGCCCTCGTGCGTGGCCTCTGACTCCAGACTCCTCCAAAGGGAACCCAGCACAGCCCATCAGGCTGCTCCCTTCCATGCCGTGGGGCTGACGGGAACTCTGTTATCAACGACTTGGAACCCCTTGCCCCTCTGTCTTTCCTTTGCAAGAACCCAACCCACACCCCCAGGGACTTGGGGCCAAGGACAGCCACGTGCTTCTGCAGAAACCCCGGCAGCCGCCACCCTCAGCGGTGTGTCCCTCCTCCACAGGCCTCAGTGAGGTCGCGCTGACCGCGTCATTAGAAATCACACCCTCCCCCCCGGCTGTGGCTGGGGGTCCACCCTCCCTCCAAATCAATTTCTAATCTCAAAACACACTAGGTCCGTGACTCATGTGCTACACGCGTTGTCTGTCTCCATGAGTCCCACAGGCACCGAGCTTTCGTCTGTCCTGCTCTCTGCTAGAACCCAACAGGCGCGCAGCGGAGACAGTGGCTGGGATCGGTGCACTGGTAGCTTTCTTCCACGGAAGCTCAAGGTCATCTACCCCCACCAGGCCCTCAACACACACGCCTGGCAATCTTGCACGTTCCCCCGCTGACTCTCTCTCCTTCCTTCCACACTGACTTTTTTTTTTTTTTTAAGATTTTATTTATTTTTCAGCGACAGAGGGAGAACGAGCGAGCACAGGCAGACAGAGGCAGAGGGAGAAGCAGGCTCCCCGCCGAGCAAGGAGCCTGATGCGGGACTCGATCCCAGGACGCTGGGATCATGACCTGAGCCGAAGGCAGCCGCTTAACCAACTGAGCCACCCAGGCGTCCCGTCCACACTGACTTTTGAATGTAGCCCTTTCTCCTCACACCTCCCTGCTTTTCCACCCCTCGTCCCCAGCCCCAGACCCCATGTCCTCCTCCTGTACAGAACACCAAAACCTGCCTGTGACAGCAACCTCTGCTCCCTGCCAGACGCCCACTCCCAGCCCTACCTTCTTCTACTTCCTCACCCCATCCCAGCATGGGGGCTGCCCCCCACCTGCGTCCTGGACTCCAGCTTCCTCCTCGCTCTTCAACGTCACCTGCCAGTCACCCCTTACCCACCCACTCACTTCCTCACCGGCTGCCTCTCTCCTAGAGCCTGAGGACCTTTCCATCTTAAAAAAAAGAAACCTGGGGGCACCTGGGTGGCTCAGTGGGTTAAAGCCTCTGCCTTCAGCTTGGGTCGTGATCTCAGGGTCCTGGGATCAAGCCCCACATTAGGCTTTTTGCTCAGCAGGAAGCCTGCTTTCTCTTCTCTCTCCCTGCCTGCCTCTCTGCCTACTTGTGATCTCTATCAAGTGAATAAATAAAATCTTAAAAAAAAAAAAAGATAAAGAAAAAAAGAAGCCTGATGGCAGGAGCCCCCTCCTTCCTCCAGTCTCCCCTCCCCGCTTCCCTTCACGGCCAACTTTCTGAAGGACTGTCCCCCCGCTGGCTGCTCCCAGCCACCCGCCACCCGCCACCGGCTCACTTCTTCACAGCTCTAATGGGGCTTTGGGAGACAAACAGCTCCTGGTCCGGCCATCAAAGCCCTCTGTGCTCTGTGTCCGTCACCCCCTCCAGACTCAAAGCTCAGACAGGGTGGACACTGGGCTGTCGGGCGATCCCACCGTATCCTAGAGCCCCACGGGGCGCCAGACACATAGCAGGTGCTCAGCAAGCGTTTGTGGAATGAGAGCGGGAGTGAACGGAGTCCGCGGTTTCCCTCCGCAGCCTGAGTCACAATTCCCCGCTTGGTCGCCGCGGGACATCGGGAGCCTTTACTCACCGGTGCCCAGGTACAGGACCAGATGGCTATGCCCGTCGGCACCCTGGGCTGTCTCCACCGCAAGCCTCGTGTACTCCACACCAGACTTCACCAGCAGGGGAGTCCCCACCACCTGCTCGTCCATCAGGAAATGGTCCTTCATGAAGGTCAAGGCTTTGTCGGAGGAGGGGCCCACGGAGCACTACAAGGGGAAGTAGGAGCCTCAGGTCAGTGCTCTCTGCCCCGCAAGCTCACTGTCGCCTTCCGGCACCCCCACTGGTCCCTCTCTCAAGGCAGTCCCCATCTCAGGACCCTGGGGCTGCTGAATTCCAGGCCCTGCACACAGCACAGCATGTCACCGGTTCACGGTGCCCCCCTCCGTCAGCTGCCGCTGTGCAGATGTCACTCCCCCTCCACATGCTTCCATTTCCTCATCTGTGACGTGAGGTAAGAACATCTGTGTTTCATTCTGATGCCAGAAGGAGCACGTGCACCTACTCTCACTTCCTCCCCCTACCCCGAAAGTGGGGGGACGGGGCAGGGGGAGAGCAAAGGCAGACACAGGGTGAAAGCTGGAAGTCAAA
This sequence comes from Lontra canadensis, assembly GCF_010015895.1. Classification (NCBI taxonomy): domain Eukaryota; kingdom Metazoa; phylum Chordata; class Mammalia; order Carnivora; family Mustelidae; genus Lontra; species Lontra canadensis. The sequence continues at coordinate 1,811,150 of NW_022631154.1, read as the reverse complement.
CAAACAAAGATGGCAAAAGACTGAGCAGGAAAAAAAGGAAATAATTTTCTTAAGCCAGCCCTGGGGTAGCCAAAAGGGTCTAACTTACAAGGCAGACTCTCTAAAGGTCACGAATGGCGGTAGCCACCTCTGGAAGTAGGGGTGGGGGGAGGCTGCATCAGGAGGGCAGGCTGGGGTCCCACACGCAGGGCTGGAGGGGCTGGCCCTGCAGGCCCCAGGCCCAGGACTGGAGGGTCCTTCTCTGGAGACCAGAAAGCCGAGGGTCTTTGGGCACGGCCAGCAGGCACACGTTGAAAGTAGGGGGAGAGACCAGGGGGAGACCAGTGCATGTGGGGACATGGTCCCCCAGCCCTCTGGCCCTCCAGGGCCAGCAGCCAGGCTGTCTCCCTCCAAGCACAAGGCTGGAAGAGGGCCCCAGAAAACTGGCTGCAGGTCAGAGGTAAGACCTGATGATACTGATGCGGAGGACCCCTGAGAATACCGCCTGGCCAGGCCACCTTCCGCGGGGCATCGGGGAGCCCCCGCTGGCGGTCATGTCCACGGAAGAAGCTTCTGGAGAACTTCACGGGCCCTTCTCACAGGAACAGAGAGGCCAGGGCCATCAGACCCGTGAGTTAAACCATGAACACAAAAGAGACCAAAACGAACTGATGGGAAAAAAACGAAAAGCTAAATGACCCAGAGGAAACAGACCCTCTCCCAGCAAAGAACTACCGAAGCGGTCTTACGCCCCCATGGGGCTCTGATTGGACAGAGTCTCTAGGCCCAGCCTCCAACGAGGCGCAGGAGCAACGGCAACTCCACCACAGAGACCCGGAGGCCCTGAGATCCAGATTGAGAAGAATTCCACAGGACAAGCAAATGGCAAGAGAAAAGAAGATGGTGGAATGTACAGATTAAAAGAGCCTTAAAAGAACAACAAATCCAAGGGGCGCCCAGCGGGCTCCGTCGGGATCATGTGCTGCTCTCCATCCCACGGGGCGAGTTCTAGCCTCACGCTGGGTGTAGAGATTACTTCAATAAGTAAACTTTAAAAAAAAAAAAACAAAGAGGGGCGCCTGGGTGGCTCAGTGGGTTAAGCCTCTGCCTTCAGCTCAGGTCATGATCTCAGGGTCCTGGGATCGAGTCCCACATCAGGCTCTCTGCTCAGCGGGGAGCCTGCTTCCTCCTCTCTGTCTCTCTGCCTGTCTCTCTGCCTACTTGCAATCTCTGTCTGTCAAATAGGTAAATAAAATCTTAAAAAAAGAAAGAAAGAAAGAAAAAAAAAACAGCTAATCCAAAGTTACATATCTTACTTAGATTTTGATTCAAATAAACTGTATTTTGGGGCACGTGGGGGACTCAAACGGTTAAGCGTCTGCCTTCGGCTCAGATCAGGATCCCAGGGTCCTAGGATCAAGTCCCCAGTCGGACTCCCTGCTCAACAAGGTATGGGCCCCTGTTCATGTGTGTTCTCTCTCTCTCACTCACTCCATCAAATAAATAAATAAATAAAATCTTTAAAAACAAAAGAAAAGAATTAAAAAAAAATAGAGGAAGCCATGGGTGTCAGAACCACGAGAACTTCACGGAGAGATACAAAGGAAATGCCCAGAAGGACGAGAAGGGAAATTCTAGGATGGCGGCAGTGCAGGGGGCTGGTCTGGGATGCAGCTCATGGGAACCACCTCCATGAAGGCAAACCTGTTAGAATGCCTAATGCATCTGTCTTCAGAAGAGATGCAAATTATTGAGGAAGGGTTTGGGGTAGAATTAATGATAAGAGCTTAGAAAACAAAGCAGTGAAAAGAGAAAAAGAAAAAGAAAAGAAAAGAAAAAGCAAATTAAGAAAGTAAAAGAAGAAAAAAGAAAGAAAAAGAAGAAAGATAGTTACACACCCTCGGGAAATTTTTAAATTATGCAAAAAGGAAACGTAATCAGGGCCTGCTTCCTGGCTCAGCTGTTAATGAGTCCTGATCTAAATACTGATCTAACCAAAATTACTATAAAACTCTGTTGAGAGATGAGGGCTGGGTGCAGTGGTGTCCTGGTAAAACAGTTCAGGGTTCAGGGGGCAGGCAGCCCTAATTCCCGCGGGTCTCAGGCCACCGGCATCATGTCAGCGCACATGAGCTTGGAAAGAGATGTCCCCAAACGGTTCTTGCTGGCTGCTGCAGGCCAGTGCCTACATGCCTGGGTAGGGGTGAGGGGCTTAGGGAAATCGTCACCACCCAGAATGGGATTCGATAGATCCTACTGAAACTCAAACATCAAGAAGGAGCAATAACAGTATGTTAGAGATTTGGAGATAAATACAAAAGGTATCAGCTCAGCTAAAAGAGGTTGTCCCTCTACAGAGGGAAAAGTGTAGGACGCTGCATAGGGCTGTTTTTGGTAAATGACCACGTAGATCTGTATACAACTCTGATCAAAACGCGGAAGTTAAATAAGAAAGGCAGAATCAGATGCCCAGGCAGTTCTTGGCACAGCCGGGGCTCCCTTGTCTCCTCCATGATACCCCGGGTACTTGGGGTGCACTTAGCGGCGGGGGGACTTCTCTGTGTGTAGGATGCATGGACACCTGTGGAATGCGGGCCACGGGAGCAGGTGTGTACCTGAGCAGACAGGACTGGGTAACATTTATTGGACACTGATCATGCTTCCATATGCAGGATGTGTGTGTATCAGTGGGGCGAAGGACTGCTGGGTGTGGGGGGTGGTACTCACGCTGCCTGGCCGGGGACTGATCTCGGGGACCCCGTAAGTCGTCCAGCGTGACGTCTCTTTGTTCAACTCCTTGTACTTCCCCTCAAAGACACGCTTGATGTCCTTGAGAGAGAAGGCACAGACAGCAGAGCTCCTGGTCCCACCGATCTGCCTGGGGACAACCAGAGCAGACACGGTCATCTCCTCTGCTCTACCAGCTCCAGGCCTGGCCCACCCCTGTGAGAAAGCCCTGGAGGGCAGGAGTGTGGAGGGCCCAGTTTACTGCCCCCCCCCGCCCCTGTGATAAGGGCCAGGAGAGCCCCTCACTCTGGCTCATCTTAGGATTATCCTTAAGGATAATTAACTGGGCGCAGGTCTTGGGGCGGCTCCTTCCTGTCTTGCCCAGGCTGGGCTGTACCCATTGGAGGGGCCATGGAACCAGCCCCTGATGATGAAGCTGTGATCCTTTGGGCCTCCTGGATTCTTGGTCCTCAGACAACCAACCAGAGCCTGACTATGAGACTATTTTTATTCATTCAGCCCAGGTCTGTGAAGACAGGTTTCTCTTGTTCCCTTTAGCCAGACTGTGGCACACCCCATATTCTCAGTTCCGGATGCCACGGATACCAGCCCCTGCTGACAGCAGATATCTTTGGTACCTGACATATGGTCAGCAGACACCTAAATACTGTGGGGCCAGATCACAGCAAATCAATGAACTTTTCCCAGCCTCCAAGCAATGACTACTCTTATCCTAGAAATGGTGTTTCCCTCTTTGCTCTGGCCATTAGGAAGCTCAGAGCTAAATTTGTAACCAGCTTCCCAGCACTGCGCCAGCGACAGCCATTTGTGATGTGCTCACCCTATCCCTGCCTTCTCGTCCTCCTTTTTTACTCCCATTTCATCGGTTTGACCTTATCTGGTCTCAATGTTCCCCTTCTGTTAAGCCTCCTATCCTTCTTGGAAGCGGGCAGAAAGAACCTCTCTGAGCCTAATTTTCCCACCTCCACGAAGGTCATGAGTCAGATTCCTGGGACGTAGTGCCGGGTCCATGCCTTCCTAGGTGAAGCGCATGCAGTGGACGCTCTGGGCCCCACGACACGCGTGCCGCCCCCGTGTCCCCACTGCTCTGCTCACCACTGAGAGCTGAAGGTCGCGTAGACGCGGGGCTCGACGGAGGCGGCGGCGGGCAGCAGGACAGCGTGGCGGATGACGTTGAAGGGCAGCTGCCCCGGCTGGGAGCACAGCAGCTGGGCCTTCAGGAAGGTGGTCCACTTCTTCTGCAGCAGCTTGTCCCCGCCCACGTCGTTCTAGGGCCGCGGGGGCGGAGTCAGGGACGCCTCGGCCCCGTAGCCCCGCCCCCGTCCCGCTCCCATTGGGCCCTGGGAGCTCGGCCCCGCCTCTGCCACCTCCCCAGTGGCTCCCCCGACGGCCGGCCCCGCCCCCCGCCCGGGCCCCAGACCTTGCAGACTCTGGCCACCCGCGACGTGTGGAGCTTCTCGAAGAACTCGAACTCGCTCGCCGTCTCCTCGAAGAAGAAGTACACGAAGTGCGTGGAAGGGATGGCGGCCACGAAGGAGGCGTCCGCTGCGGGGCGGGGCGGGGAGGCTTAGGACTGCGACCCCCGGGCCGGTTGTGCCGCGGGTGGCCGCCCGACGGGACGCCCCGCGGCTGGCCGGAGGTGGCGCTGGGGGCGCCTGCCACGGGGGCGGGAACTGCACCCCCTCCCCGAACAGGCCTCCTGGCACAGAGGACCGCGGAGTGCGGGAACCGCGGCTCTCGGGCTGGGTCTCCGCGCTCAGGGCAGAGCCAGACCTGGGCTGAGGGCTCGGGTCCTTACGCTGCAGCCAGCGGAGGAAATTGTCGGTCTTGAGGACGGGCTGGGGTCCCAGCGTGCGGATCAGGATGGGCTCGCTGCCCAGGAAGTTGTTCATGGTGCCAGAATAGAGCATCCCATCTAGGGGAGAGGGCGGGAGGCATCCTCGTTGGAGGATGCAGCTTCCTGGGGCGCCCACAGCCCAGCTGGTAGACCCCACTGAGCACCCTTGTTAGGGCCTCCTGCGGCAGGGTGGAGCCCCCCTCCGTCGTCCTTCTGCGTGCTGGCCTTGTCCAGCCCTTCCCTGCCTGCTCCCTTGCGTGCCCAGCTGAACCCCCTACCAGAAAGGATCCCTCTTTCCTCCCCAGAGTTGGCGGAGCTTTCTGCTTCCACGCCTTGGTCCCACTCTTCTCCTTCTGGAACATCTTCCCAGTGCGTCTACCCCAGCTTCTGAGGTCCCACTAAAAACCAAAGGCCACCTCCTCCAAGAAGCCAGGGTGGGGAGCCTGTTGTGGTTTGTGTATGGGAGGGCGCAGACAGTGAGGTCTCTATAATCTATGGACAAGTGGCTGAGCCTCAGGCCTCTTCTCTGCCCAAGACCCTTCCCAGGCCCCCCCCGCCGCCTATGTGAACGAACCTCTCTCTGCCTCTCCCCCCACCTCCTTTGCGGTTGGGGAGCTGGTGGTTGGGGTGCTGAGTGCCCCTCCAATCTAGTGCTCTGAGGCTCCTGGCTTCCCCTCCCTCTGTCCCCTGCCTTTCAGGAAACTGTCAGCTTCCATATTTCACAGAATGACCCGGGAAAGCCCCTACTGGGAACCTGATACTCACCTGTCAAGACAGCGGTGTGCTTATGGGCAGGATCAAAGGGGCTCTGGCCTTTCCCCTCCACAACCTTGTCCTCGGAGATGGGCAACAGTTCGGAATCTCGGAGTTCCTAAAGGGGGGGAGAGGCTGGGGGCCAGAACGCCAGAGTCTCATGTCTGGGAAATGAGGGGCGTGTGGAAGGGAGAGGGATGTGGAGGGGAACTGGGGCCAAGAAGCTCACAAGGGTCCCGCATCCAGAAGAGCAGAGTTTTCCAGAGCAGGGGGGGGGTTTGCGGGGGCAGGGGCGGGGTGTAGGTGTGAGAAGGGATGCTCAGGTCTGGGCACTGGTGCCCCGTAACTCACAATGAAGGTACAAGCAGGGCTGAAGGCAAAGGTACCGCAGGTGTACAGATGGGTGGCGTTGAAAGAGACCAGGACACGGATAAAGTTGAAGCACTGTGTCTGGGGAGACAGAGAATCCGGATGTCTGGCCACTTGCCCCACACGCTTGGGCCCCACGGGCTGCCCCCCCACTTCCTGGTGGGGAGAGGGCCCAGAATTGCGGGGGGGGGGTCCCTGGACATCTTCACAGAACGTGATTCAGGCGATCGCCTAGGAAAGAAGTCTCCTCCACTGCCTGCCCAACCAGATGTCATCCAGTGATGCTCTGGGGACTCGGGGGTTCCCCATCCAGTGTCCCTACACCCCCACCTCCACTCACCTCATTGCTCTTCTTCTTAAAGGCGCACTCACTCTTTTTCCGGTCACTGGCCGGCCAGGGGATCTGCAGCGGTAGGGGTCAGGAGGGAGAGGACAGTGAGGTCTTCTGCTCTAGCTTTGACCCGCTGTCCTCTCCTCGGGTCCGCTTTGAATCTACCAGCACGCACTGTGGTCAGTGCACACTGATGAGCTATAATAACACCAGCCCTTGACCTTGGCTATTGCCCGAAGGATGCCGGTGTTCAGGAGGGTGCGGCTCTACTGGAGAACCCAGCCTGTGGAATGAGACCCGAGTTTGAATCCAGGCTCAGCCACTCCCTGGGTGAGGGGTCCTAGTCCATTGCACAGGCTTCCGGAGGGCACAACCAGGGTCATATGGAAAGTACCCAATACCCAGCAGGCTAGGCAGAGCGGCAGTCGACAAACCACACGTTTCCTGGGGAACTTGTTTAAAATGTCAGTTCCTAGCTCACACCTCAGAGAATCTGCATTTTCAACCAGCATCCCGTACGCACAGGTGGCCCAGAGACCACAGCCTGAGAGACGCATCGAGGGAGACAAGGGAGACGCTCAGAGACCCTCAGCTCCGTCCCTCCTTCCTTCCCCCTGTCCTCCTCACAGTGTTCCCGGCAGGAGGGTGACTATGACTTCACACGGAAGCTTTGGGGATTTCTGCCGGCGGGTGGACATCGTACTATTGATAGAACTCCAGTCCACGCTTCCTTCAGTGTCAATGATTTCCATATCAGCCATTTTAGCAATTAATGTTATTTGGCCAGGGTGCATGGTACTAGCAAGCAGTGAGGCCACCGTGGTGTTTCTTATCTGCTCTGCAGACCAGATACCTGCGTCGGGAATGGCTAAGCGCCAGGGGTTAGAGTGGACAGCGCTTGCGCAGTGAGTCATGCGTGGGCAGTCCAGGCCCCCAGCAGCTGCCCGTACCCCCACGCACCAGGCCAGCACCCTTCATCCCCGGCCTCCTCACCATGTTCTTCAGCTTGGGCATCCCTGGGTCCTGGATATCCAAGGCCAGAATGGCCTCTCGAGCCCCCACATAGAGAGTGCCTCCGTCATCGCTCAGGAGCAGGGTGTCGAAATCCCGGAGGCCCTTCTGGTGGAAGAGGCTGAGATCCCTGCGTCCCTCCCCTGTTGGGAAGTGATGAGAAGGGGTGAATGATGAGGGGTGGCTGGGCAGGCAGATGATTCCTGAGCTCAAGGTGGGGGGGTGGGGAGAAGGGTTGGCAGAATGTGCTTCCCGGGCCTTGGAAGCTGGACCTGCTCTCCATCAGCGGCTCCCCTTGTTGAGCCCATAGGGGAGAGAAGAGGCTGCCAGAGACAGGCTAATGACAATCTGGGACTGGGGGAAGGTGGCTGCACCCAAGAGATTGACAAAGGGACAGGAAATCGAGCAAGGCACATGGACATTCTTCCAGGGCTGGCGGGCGCTGGGGGCAGGGTAAGGATGCCCTGATCCTCCCCAGGGAGGAGCAGGGGGAGCAGAAGGCAGAGGGACAGACAAGAAGATACTGTGAGCCACATGGGATGGTGTGTCGGGGTAGCTGTGGGTTGTAGGGTCACACTTGCCAACCCCCCTTCCTCTCCTCTAGCAGGAAACTTCAGCCACTAGAATCACAGCCAGAGGCTGAGCAGAAGGGACCATATGTCTTCAGAGGCCCCTGTTGGCATGGTTGGATGTCACCTGGGCGGGGGAAGCAAGCTGGTTCCAGGAAGGGCATCCTTCCTGGACCTTCTCCCTGGAAGTGGGAGGAACATGGGCCCCCACAGCCTCAGCAAGACACCAGCCAACAGGGGCACCTGGGTGGCTCAGTGGGTTAAAGCCTCTGCCTTCAGCTCAGGTCATGATCCCAGGGTCCTGGGTTCTCTGCTCAGCGGGGAGCCTGCTTCCTCCTCCCTCTCTGCCTGCCTCTCTGCCTGCTTGTGATCTCTCTCTCTCTCTCTGTCAAATAAATAAAATCTTAAAAAAAAGAAAGAAAGAAAGAAAAAGAAACCAGCCGATAGCGTCCCAGGGCCTGGACCCCAGCAGGCCGCCCTGATTCTCTTATTCCTGGGGTCCACGGCACTGGACACGGCGTGGTCCAGCATGGTCTGTGTGGTGGTCACGTGCCTGCCATGTCCTGGGCTGCCAGGTCCACGGATAACCTTCTAGCATGGGCCTTGGTTTGGGGGGGGTGTGAAAGCGGTTAGGGTCTGAAGTGCCCAGCTTGAGGACCAGGCCCGGTGAGGACGGAAGGAAAAACCACCTCCTCCGAGAGGTGCCCCGGTCCCTCCTGTCCCTCAGTCTTTCGCCATACGGTTTCTTCACTCCTTCCTCAGTCTCTGGCGCTGTGAGACCACAATCTCCCCTCCTCACCCTGTCCCTTGCCTCCCCCTCTCCCTTGGTCTCTGTCCTCCTCTGCCCCTCCAGTTCAGCCCCATCCGGCCCTCAGACACTTACCTGCGTGGTACGTGATCCTGGGCAAGGGCTCCTGCCCTCCGCCCCCTGCGGTCAGCGGTAGCGGCACAGCCAGGAACAGCTGGGAGAGGAGAAGGCCCAGGAGGCTCCAGGGGTCCCGGCCCGGGGCTGGGAGGGCCATGCTCAGCGTGAAGCTGTCACCAGATGGCTCTGGGGAAACAGGCGCCCGGGCACTCAGCGTGAGCCATCCTTACCACATCCCCCCCTGGGGACCAATGGGAGAGCCCCAGGCAGCAGAAGTGGGGGGTGGGGGTGCCGGGGAGGATACAGCTTCCTTTGCAGGGTGCCCGCAGAGTCTCACTTCCATCACCCACAGGCGCCCGCCCGCTGCCTCGCGCTGCCCTTTGGGTCCAAGTCCTGCCGTCAGGCCGTCGTCCTGACCTCCGGCCACCACTGGCCCCGCTCTGTCTTTGCTCTCCTTACTCTCAGGAAGTCCTTCTTGCTGTCTCCTCCTTTCCTTCCCTTCCCCATAGTCCAGACCCCAAAGCCCTGCCTGGCCCCCGGAAGGGGAGGTTCTGGAGAGCAGATTCCCACACTTAAAATAGAGGTGAATCGGACGGGTCTCTCCCCGCGCTTTCAGATCAGCGCATACCCTGGGGCTGCGCCTTCACCCCTGGCCTCGGATGACCCGGGCGGGCCTGCTCTGACCTCTCCCCTCGGCCCAGCCAGGCGCGGGTCTGCAGGTGTTTGATGCGCAGACCTACCTGGCCCTCTCCTTGCAGGGAGGTGATGAGGAGCCCAGCAGGCTCCGGGCACTGCCGGAGCATCCGCAGCCGACCCTCTCCCTGGAGTCTGTCTCCCCGGGTCGCTGCATCTGTGTCCCCAGGATGGTCCACCCCCAGCCACCCGCCCCTTCCTGCATACCCTTGAGCTAGCCATAGCGCAGAAACCCGGGTGACCCGGACTCTGGGGTGGAGGGGCTCCCCAGGCCCTGGAGGCAGGGGACAGAGGCCTTAGCCCGGCTGGGCCGGGAGCGCAGCCGTCCAGGTGCCCATAGTGCCGGAGCCAGCCCTGGGAGTTCTGGAAAACCAGAATTTCCACCTCTCGAGTCCTGACAGATCCCTGGCTTGGGCTTGAGCGGAAGTGGGGTGGGGGTGGGGCAGGCAAAGAAAGGAGACTCGTCTCTGTCGCCCCTCCTCTCTCTCCCTGTCCATCCAGAAAGCTGAAAAGGCCAGAAAGTTTCTGGGTCATGTCAGCCACCCCTCTGCCCTCTGTAATGCCACATCCCATCTGACCAGACCAGGACTGACTTCTCTTGCTCGAGCCCTCCCAGCTGGGAGCCATGACCCGGGCTTCGCTGTTCCTCTTTCGGCTCGCCCACAAGATGAGGTCTCCTCCTGGCTGGGGGCCTGGACGGGCCTGCAGCTGGCTGACCCCCAGATCCCCACTTCCAGCTGAGCCTCCGGCTCTTACCCGCAGCTGTGCCGACCCAGTCCCTCTGCAGCCTGGTCTCCGTCCCCTTTGGGGCAGCACAGGCTGGGTGGCCCAGAGCATGTCCCGTCTGCAGTCACATCTCTGGGACACACTGCTGGGGCGCCCAACCCCCCCATAGCTCACCTGCCCCTGGAGGCCCCCGGGGGAGCCTCATAACGCAGAGTTAATGACACATCTCGCACCAAGGGCTCACAGCCTATGAAGTGGGGAGTTTCCGGCCTGCTCAGCCCGAGGCTGGCTGGCTGCTGGGTTAAGAGCACGGCCATCCCTGGGCTGACCTGACTCCGACCCGCGACCCAACTCCTTCTCAGACGCCCGTTCCTCGGGCGGAGAGTCCTTCCTGTCCTGCCAGCCCTCTGGCCACAACACAGCCCAGGTCACTCCCTAGAATTTCCTCTTGGGCACCCCAGCCCTCTTTCCTTGTCCCTCTGCTCCCATTTCTCTTCCATTCTCCTCGGGGTTGGTCTCAGCCAGGCCCCTCCAGACAACTGTCACAGAGGTTGGTGGCCAGGTCCTTGCGAGAAGCTGGGGAAGGGGCAGCAAGCCACTAGAGAAAGTCTTTCAGACTCCCAGGACCCTGGAAAACTCCCACCTGGACCCCACCTTCTGTGCCTCCCCACCTCCCAGCCCAGATTGGGACCTGCCCTGGCCCTGGGCCTCTCTGCTCCAGCCGATTTGGCTTATCTGGGTCACAGGGAGGAGTTCTGGTGGGGGCAGGTGGGGGAGGTGGGGGAAGCAGCTCCAGCCCACGCTCTCAGCCCGACGCCCTGCTCCTGCCTCTGGAAGTGTTTGATTCAACACACTGGGCTTAGCTCCTTCTTCCCCAGGGACCCAGGAATTTTCCTTCTGGCCCGGGGCGGTCTTTCCCAGCCCCTCCAGCCAACACAAATAGTTTGTGCTATTGAGCTCTGGTCTGCTGAGAACTTCTGCAGCCGGCTACCATGGCAGTCCCATTTCCCAGGTGAGGCAAGTGAGGCTCGGGGAGGCTCCCCAGGGAGAAGCCAAGTTAGACTCAGATCTGAATCCGTAGGCCACCCACCCAGTGTCTGGGGAGCACTTACTCCCGCTGTCCTCCCTTAGCTCAGAGCCACTTGGGCGGGGAAGACAGCTGGGAGGGTGCGTGCAGCCTGCTCAGGCTCTCCTGGCTGAGAGCGCGTATCTCAGGGGACTCCCAACGCAAGAGGGAACAGAAACTTCTCTGGCCGGCAGGAGCCCCACACCCAGGAGGGCCATCAAGGTCGCAGGAAGACCCAGACCAGGAGGAAGGGCACTGCACCCCGCCCCGCCACTGCCCCTCTTGCATGGGAGGCCTGGAGTCAGACTCCACAGCGCACCAACGCCCGCTGTAGCTGGGGAGCCCCCCATCCGCCGGGGTCAAGGGCACGTGGCCTGGGCGGTCGCAGGAGCCCGCATTCAGAAGGGCCAGGTCTGCGGCTCTCCGGGGGCCTCCTGAAGGCGGCTGATGGTTTCTGATGGGGACCGCCTCACGTCTCCCTCTGCACCAGGCCGGCAGGCATCGTAGCAAGTCCTGCCCACAGCCTCGAGCTCCCCGCCGGCAGGGCCCCACCTCCCTCCTGCCTGTCCCAGTGAAGAAACCAGGGCCCAGCAGGGGAAGTCTTGGGAGGGTTGTGCAGGTGAGGGGTGGCAAGAAGGGGTCAGGTGTTCAGGGACAAGGCCTGAGGGGCTGTGATGTTGCATAGCCCCAATGAGGGGGGGGGTCCTCTGGCTCCTCTCTCCCCAGCCTGGGCACCCCCCAGTAGCAGCAATGCTGAGTTCAGCCGTGTCCCCCACCCCAGGGTCCACCTCCTCTGGGGACTCCTCCCCCACGGTCCCTCGGTCACATCAAACAGCAGACCCTTCCTGCCAAGCTTTCTGGCCCAGGGTGGAGATCTAGCTGTGGGGATTAGAGGTGGGAGGGGAGATGGAGGTGTCATTCTCCACCCTACCCTGTGCTCACCTCTGCACCCCTACTCCATGCTCACCCCCCCGACCCCTACCCCACGCTCACCCCACCACACCCCTACCCTGTGTTCATCCCCTTGGACCCCTATCCTGTACTCACCTTCCCTGGACCCCTACCCCATGTTCACCTCCCCTGCATCTTTACCCCATGGTCATCCCTCGTACCCCTACCTTCTGTTCACGCCCTGCACCTCTACCCCATACTCACCCCTGTATACGCCTACCCTGTGCTCACCCCCCCACACCCCTACCCTGTGCTCACCCCCCGCACCCCTACCCTGTGCTCACCCCCCGCACCCCTACCCTGTGCTTACCCCCTGCACCCCTACCCTGTGCTCACCCCCCCGCACCCCTACCCTCCTCCCCTCCCCATCCTGCGCTCACCAGAGAACTCTGGGGCACTTTGTCTCTTCAGTGCCCCAGGGCACATGGATACCTCACTGAGAGGGGCTCCAGGAGTGGGGAGAAAGGCTTTGCCAATGACCCAGCAGGTCCAATGTCCCCTAGCCCCTCTCCCTTCCAGCCTCAGGGGCAGCCCCAGAAGAGCCCAATCGTGGGGAACACCAGCCTCCTGGCTCCCCTTCCTCCGTCCCACCTGCCCTGTCCCTTGTTGCCCTCTTTTTATGATCACAGCCCAGTCAAGTCAACTTATGCAGAACAGCCTACTGTGTGTCAGGCACTAGGGATGCTCCCGGCTTCCGCTCCCCCAGCCTCCCCTGCCTCTTCCCGCCCACACTGTCTCTCAGCCTTCCTGCCACCCGCCCAGCCCGACCCTCCTAAGCCTTTACCCCGGGGCCTCCTAGGCTTCCTCCTCCAATCTGACTGTGCTGGAAGGCTGAGCAGCGTAGCGCACACAATGGCCCGACCCCTCTGTCTGCCCCCTCCTCAGGGCAGAGCCAGCATCAGACAATGGCCCGCCCCCTCCCTTCAGTTCTCCCGCTTCCTTACCTGGAGCTGGGGGATGCACCGTGCTTCCCTCCCCCTGGAATGCCCGGCAGTTCCTGTCTCCCAGTGCCTCCGTCCCTGCCACGCCCCCGCCCCCCATCCTCAACCCCATCCCGCTTCACTGGTCCTCAGTCACCATGGCGACCGCATCTCTAAGTGGGAGGGACTAGAATCTCCCCATATTCTTCCTCCTCCTACCCGTGTCCCCCTGCGCCCCACCTTCTGCGGCTCACGGATCCACATGTGTGGGGGAGGCGGGGCTCCAGCTGTGGGGGGTAGGCAGGAGGGGACCACTAGCCCCTGGGGGGGGCCTTGCTCAGCTCCTTCTCCCCCTGTCCAGCAGGCATCACCTCACAGATGTCCCCCAGCTGGGTTCAGGGGTCATGTGGTGCCAAATTCTTTCCTGTGGTCAGTTTCTCTGGGTTTAGCTCTTCTCTGGGAACTGCATCTATGTAGGAGGGGGTCCCAGCCAGCTGCCAGCCAGCTCGACCCCATGCAAACGGAGTTTGCCAAGGAGGAGGCAAGTGAACACACAGATATCTGGGCAAATTAGCTGAGAGGCTGGGTCTCAGAAGCCCTCTTCTGTTCTTAGTATCCCGAGTCCCCCGGGAAGGGGTCCACCGCCACGCTCAGGTTGGTGCCACAGCCTTCTTTGGCCAGCCCCCTGAGACCTGTCAGGGGGAGAAGGGCGATGCTATAAGATGAAGGAGGGCAGACTCCTGCAGAAGGGGCTTTCTAAAGTCTAGACCAGATGCGGATAAAACAGAGACAAGCCTGAGCTGGAGTCTTTCCCACCTCTGAAGGGGCGAGCAGGGTTCTGGCTGGAAGCTTTGAACCTGGGCCTGTGTCTGCTCCCGGCCCCGGAACTGAGTACCCCTGTACCCCGCCCTGCTCTCCTGTCCCCCCTGGACCTAAGCTTCCTCACTGGTAACAGGAGCAGTTGACAACGCTCCTTCGGGGCTGGCCTCTCTGGGCCTGGGGGAGGACCATAAAGCAGGCACCAGGGGGCCAGGGAGCCGGAGCCCTGGGTCCCAGGCTGGGCTGCCTCAGACTGGCTGTGCGACCCCGGGCAGCGTTCTTGCTCTCTCTGATTCACATAGGTGAGATGATGGCTTTCCAGCCTACGTGGGAGCAGTTTGGCTCATTTCTAGACTTTATAGTGTTTCTAAGAAGAAGGAAGTGAGTGTGCTGGTGCCGGCCCCAGGCCGGGCTTTCAGAGGCCAAGTCTGGCTCCCACTCGGGACTGGGTTCGGGTGGTGAATGAGCGTTTCCGTCTGGGGAGGGGCCGCTTGGGCCGGGCTTGTGCTGAAAGCAGAAGTGGACTCTGAGCCAAGCTCCATCACTGCCCCCCACGGTCCCTTTCCCGCTGCTGGCGGCCCCTTGGCCTTGGGGCCTCAGAGAGTGCCCACTTGTCCAGGCTCTTCTGCCCCTGGATGGGGCGCATGGGAGCGGGGGAAGGCGTGACTGGAAATCAAGGTGGCGGGGTCGAGGCAGCTGAGCTAGTGGCGCAAGAGGAAGGAAGAGGTCGGACTGCAGAAGGACTTCCTGCCTGGGAGTGTCCCTGGGTCTTTCCCCCAGCTCCTTCCCCTCTAGGGGAACTGGGTGCCATTCCCGGAACAGAATCTTAAGGGCCACATTTCTGAACTACTCCAAGGAAGCAGAGTGGAGGGAGGCTGCCAGCCTCCCCTGCCTTACTTCACCCCCACGCAGGTGGGCTTCGGGGAGCCTCTCCTGGCCTTGAATCAGAATTCCAGGAAGGAGCTAGGCTGTCCCGGTGATGCAGCGGGGACGTAGTCTCGGGCTGTGGTTGGAACTGTCCTGGGGCGAGCTGGACACCCAGTGCCTTGTGTCCTCTTCTTCCAGGTGGAGAAGGAGGGAGAAGCTCTCCACAGCCTAATCCCCATCTCTCCTGCTAACGTACGCACCGTTCCATGTCCTCTGGCTTGCCTAGCCTCAGTTTCCCCACCTGTGGGAAGATGGGGGTGCCAGGGTCCCACATCTTTAATTGCAGGAGGGACAAATGGCTGATGGAGTTTATCCCAGGAGGGTCCCAGGAAAATGAGATGGGGGAGAGGAGGGTGAGGAGACACAGGGATCCTGCCCCCCAGGCTCTGCCCCTCAAGACCCCCGGAGCTGCCCTACCCCCAGCCTGAGGCCGGAGGACCCCCCGGAAGGATCCCCTATGTTATCCACTGAAGTTGGCACAGATACTCTGTGCCCAGAGTCCTAGGAAACTGGCATCCCACCCTCCCATCCCCTCCCCCGGGGACCACGGTCCCCCTTCCCCACCACTGTCCAGCCTTACCCCCAGCCCAGCAGTGGAGACCCTAACCCTGGGCGTCCAAGACTTCCAGCAGAGTCTGTATGGGGCAGGGGCGGAGCAGAGGCGGGCATGGCAGGGGGAGGGGGTGGGGGCCCTGCCAGCCCCCTCCAGTGCCCCAGTTCCCAGGCAGCTCTTAAAGGGACCAAGACAAATTAGCTAGGGACAGCGTCAGGGGATGGCAGTGGAGGAAAGTGGGTGGTGAGGAGAAGATTAGATTTGCACAGGGGGAGGGCAGGAGGGCCAGACTGGGGGCCTGGGGGCCTGGGGGCCTGATGTTCCCTCTCTTGCTCCTGAAGCCCTCAGACTCATCGGTTGAACCTTTCCCTCATGCTGTGGGACCCCCATGTTGGGCACCCGGCTTCCGGCTACACCTTCTCGGATCCTGGCCCCCATTCCCCTTGGCCCCTGCCCACTTCCTCCCCTCCCCCATATTCGTGCCGCCTCGGTCTTCCGCCAGAGCTGCCAGCTGGCACTGACTGGTACTAAGCACGGAGAACCAGCGCAAGGATTGTGAGGGCCTGCAGCCTGGCCCCAGAGGGGGAGGGGAGGACAGTCCCCCCCAAGGTCACTCCAGGGGCCGGGGGCGGGGAGCACCTTCCCCTCCAGATCCCTCTCCAGCCGTGCTCCTTGGCGACAGGATAAGGGCATGTGGCGCTGGGGCTGCAGGGAGGCAGGGTCCGGCTCACCCCCTCCCGGTGCTGGCCTGTGAGCTGGTGAGGGCGGGGGCACGGAAAAGGCAGAGGCCTGAGCGGGTTACTTGTGGCCACAGAGGGGCCCGGGCAGCTGAGGGAAACAGGCAGATAAGGAGAGGACAAAGATATGAAGGGGGAAAGACCTCAAACAGGGAGCCCACAGGAAGCGTGGGCTCTTCTCTCTCGGGCTCAAACCCGCCGGCTCCCCAGTGCCCACAGTGCCAACGTGAAGTCCCCATGGAGTCCCTGCGGGTTCCAGAAGTCTTGACTCCAGACCTCCCGGACCCAGCGTTTCCTCGAGTTTCAGTTTCTACCTGCAGTGGGACTTCCTCTCATTTCCACTAGATAGAATTTCTCTCTCTGTTTTTTTAAATTTTGTTTATTTATTTGAGAGAGAGCACAAGGTGGGGGGAGTGGCAGAGGGAGAGGGAGAAGCAGGCTCCCCGCTGAGCAGAGAGCCCGATGCGGGGCTCAGTCCCAGGACCCTGAGATCATGACCTTAACTGAAGGCAGAGGCTTAACCCACTGAGCCACCCAGGCACCCCGTGCTCATGAATTTAAAGTCAGGCTAGTGGGGCGCCTGGGTGAATCACTCACTTAAGCACCTGACTTCCTTTTTAAAAAAATTTTATTAACATATAATGTATTATTTGTCCCAGGGGTAGAGGTCTGTGAATCGCCAGGTTTACACACTTCACAGCACTCACCATAGCACATACCCTCCCCAATGTCCATCACCCCACCCCCCTCTCCATACTCCCCCTCCCCCCAGCAACTCTCAGTTTGTTTTGTGGCATTAAGAGTGTCTTACGGTTTGTCTCCCTCCCGATTCATCTTATTTCATTTTTTCCTTCCTGACCCCTCAAACCCCCCACTCTGCCTCTCAACTTCCTCATATCAGGGAGATCATATGATAATTGTCTTTCTCTGATTGACTTATTTCACTCAGCGTAATACCCTCTTGTTCCATCCACGTCACTGCAAATGGCAAGATTTCATTTCTTTTGATGGCTGCATAGTATTCCATTGTGTATATATACCACATCTTCTTTATCCATTCATCTGTTGATGGACATCTAGGTTCTTTCCATAGTTTGGCTATTGTGGACATTGCTGCTATGAACATTCGGGTGCACGTGCCCCTTCGGATCACTGCGTTTCTATCTTTAAGGCACCTGACTTTTGCTCAGATCCTGATCTCAGGGTTTGGGATCAAGCCCCTGGGATTGCCACACTCAGCGGGGAGTCACCTTGTCCCTCTGCCCCTCCCCCCCGCTCCTGCTCTCTCTCTCTCTCTGTCTCTTTCAAATAAATAAATAAATCTTTGGGGCGCCTGGGTGGCTCAGTGGGTTAAGCCTCTGCCTTCAGCTCAGGTCATGATCTCAGGGTCCTGGGACTGAGCCCCGCATCGGGCTCTCTGCTCAGCAGGGAGCCTGCTTCCTCCTCTCTCTCTGCCTGCCTCTCTGCCTGCTTGTGATCTCTGTCTGTCAAATAAATAAAATCTAATAAATAAATAAGGGGCGCCTCGGTGGCTCAGTGGGTTCAGCGACTGCCTTCAGCTCAGATCATGATCCCAGAGTTCCAAGATCGAGTCCCACATCGGACTCCCAGCTCCACGGGGAGTCTGCTTCTCCCTCTGACCTTCTCCCTTCTCATGCTCTCTCTCACTCTCTGTCTCTCAAATAAATAAAATCTTAAAAAAAAAAAAATGAAGTCAGACTAATCAGCAGAGGACTCACCGAAACTCCATCATAAGAAATTACCTGAAACACTCAAAGAAAAGGCATTCTCTGCTGCATTATTTATAACCAGAGACACCAGAACAAGCCTAAATATCCAGAGACGATTGGTGAAATGAGGTGTTATATATACACTTAGCCATTTTTAAAGTACTTTTATATAATAAATGTCCTTTATCAAATATTTGCAAAGCATATAGCTTAATAGCTAAAGAGAGAGCGCTTTTTCCCCTAATCTTAAGAACCTATATGAAAATGATAATCTTCCCAATAAAAACATGAGCAAAATATGGAAACATTACTCATTCCAGAAGAAATGCAAAAAGCCCTTATACGTGAGTGAAAAAACAACTCAACTTCTTTTCAAGGAGATGCAATTCCGAAGAACAATGAAATGTAATTGTTTTCCTATCAAGTTGGCAGAGACTAAAACTGGTAGAAATTTTGGCGTGGGGAGGAGCTTGGGGAACAGTGAGCTCGGCGGCAGGTGGGAACGGGAAGGGTCGGGCTTCTCTGGAGGATGCTCCGCCGTGATACCAACAGCCCTGATCGCGCCCCGCCACACACTTCCCGGGTCTCTGCTAGTCCCGACCCCACAGTTACCCCGTGGAAATGCCCAGAGACGTCAGCAAGGAGGTCGGCTCCGGGCGCGTCCTTCTGGGAGGCCCCGCGCGGTGCGAGCACGCGCGCGCATTTGAACGTCGGAAACAACCCAACGTGCTGGACGCCCGAGCCACGTGGACGGCGGGGGTCGTGCGGCAGCGGGAGTGCAGACGAGGCCGGGCTTTCCTGCCCCTCCTGCGCGCGCGGGAAGGCCGGTGCCACCCGCTCGAACCAACCGCTAGAAGGATCCGTGTCGTCACGGGTCATGTTTACGAGCTGAGAAGCAGCACGGGAAGGTGCTCGTGCGTGTTCACTGAGAATCGAGATTGAGACCCTCGTGAGAGCCTGACCGCGGCCGCGCGTGTCCGGGGACATCTAGAAAGAAACCCAACGGTGCCTGCCCAGGGGGGGTTGAAAAGGGATGATTTTTCCCTCTTTCTATTTACCCCCGTTCTCAGTTTTAACAGAGCGTTACAACTGGACACAAAACATTCTCTTCAACAGTCTCTTCGGCGGGCCAGGGGGGCGCGCGGGCAGGTGGGCGCGCGGCGGACGCACCTGCTGCCCCAGGGCCCGCGCAGCCGCCTTGGCCCCCGGAGGTCCCGGCCCGGGCGGCGCTCTGGCGCCCTCGGGTGTCCGGCCCGGGAAGTGCAAGGACGGGCTCCGGTGCCTCGGGCCAAGGGCGGGAACGGGGTTCCCTCCTCCGGCAGGGGCCGCTTCCTCCAGCGCACAGCCCTGGCCGTGAGCATCCCTCTCCCGGGGGGCTCCTGGGCGCAGCCCGCGGGGCAGCAGGGTTCCCAGCAGGACTTGCGAGGGCTTGTCCCCTCAACCACGCTGCTTTTCCCAGTAGGTTTCCCCATCACCCCAGACTGCTCCCTGCCGGGGGACTCCCCTACCCCAGGGAGCAGACACTTGAGCAGGGCTCCTCCTTGTTCAGAGGGGCCCGTGCAGTCACAGGAGCGGGGGTGGAGGTGGGGGCTGCCGCCCGAGCTCTGGGATCCTGGCCACCTACCCGCCGTGCGGCCGTGGGCAGCTCAGAGAGCCCATTCCCAGCGGCAGAGGCCACAGTCCCCTCAGACCAGGAGGGGCCGCTGAAATAGGGCAGGGATGCTTTGGAATCTTTGATGGGCCGGAGAGAGGATGCTTACTAGAGTTCATGCCCCGTGGGCCCCCCACTCCCTCCTGGGGCTCCCGCTCTGCCTGAGACACCCCTTTGTCCCCGGGTGTGGCTTCCACTGGAGTGGGGTCTCCCTGACGACTGCTGTCCCCAGCTGAGCACAAAGCAGGGAGGAAGGCCAGGCCCTCCTGTGGGCTCTGCCTCTCTGGGGGACTTCCATGGGGGCACAGCCCTGCAAGGGGAGGGCACAGCTTACCCCGAAGCCACTCGCACCAGCCACCAGACGACCCAGGTGTGTGTATGATGAGCTCCGGGGCCCCTGCCGGTCTACCCCAGAGCAGGGGTGCAGCTGGGCAGCAGTGAGCACGAGGATGTGGGAGACCATGTGAGTTGTGTGTGTGTGTGTCTGGACACTCGGTGACGCCCATCCACAAAGACAGACAGCACAACAGCAGGGGATAGAAACAACTAGTGTATTAACTGGCGGAGGAGAGAAGGGGTGCAGATGGGAAATGGGGAGGCAAGGGGCTCTTTAGTGTTTGCCAAAACCTCTGACGCACACCCTCCACCCCCTCTCACTGTCCTCCTCTGGGATGGGGCCACAGCTGGCTCCCACCCTCTCTAGTACCCGCCCTCTCCCTACTCCCCTGCACCCACTTGACCTTGACCTCCGGAGCTCACGCTTCCAGCTTCCAGATGAGGCAGGCTCAAAGAACCTTTCTTCCCCCTTCTCCCACCTCATTCCCACCTCTTGTCTAAATAAAATACAGCAAAAGCAAGTGTAGCTGGTACTGGGCAGCAAAGTCACCCGGGGGGGCTGGGGCAGGGGTAGGGCAGGGGTGGGGCAGGCCGCGGAGCCTCAGCCAGGTATAGTGGAAGGATGGGGGTGGCCAGGGGCCTGGCTCAGCCCTCCTCCCTCAGAGGCCAGCAAAGAAGACTCCACACCTGCTCTCAGGCACCATGTTCACGGGGTCCCCGGGGTGCGCGCAGCAGGCAGAGTGGAGCAGCAGAAATTGGGCTCCGTAAAAGCATCCCTTTCCCTTGGCTTCTGGAAGAAGCCCTCTTTGGTTTTAAGGCAGATAAAGAGTTTCCGGGAGGCAGGGAAAAGCAAGGGGAGATTGACATAGATGATTTTTTTTTTTTGCTTGTGTTTTCCTTCAGTATAAAACCACTGTAGAAAATAACTTCTCTTAGAAAAAAAAAAAATAGAAGAAGAAAACCAAAGGGGTATTTTTCTTTGGCTTCAAGCCCCGTCCCACGAGGTGCAGGGCAGGGGTGGGCGAGAGGTGGGGCGGAAGTGGGAGGCCTCCACCACCACCCGGCCTGGCAGGTCCCAGATTACATGATGCTGCAGTTCTGGGGGCTCTGAGAGAGAGGGGAGAGGGGAGTGGTGTAAGCGGCAGCCTGTGCCCCCGCTCCCCGCCCTCCAGTCTGGGGCTCAGACGGGAGGGGCAGGGTGCAGGAGCCCACCAGCTGGGACCTTGGGCTGGGGGAGGAGGCTCCCACTCCCCCGGGCTGCGGAAGAGAAGGCCTCCCCCCCACAGGGCCCCTTTGGCCTAACCCTCAAGGACCCGCGGCCCCTGCTGGCAGGTGAGCAGGCGAAGCGGGGACTCACCTGGGTGCGGCGGCTGGAGTTGCCCAGGAGGTAGGAGCGGGTGACCAGACTGTCCCCGAAGCTGCCACCCCCACTGCCCCCCACACTGCGGTAGCTGCGGGTGACCGTGACACTGGAGGCCGAGGAGCCGGACGAGATGGATCCGCCCACCGCGGCGGCCGAGCTGCCGGCGGAAGCCTTGTCGGCGGGCTGCCCGCACGTCCCGCACAGCACGGTGCGCGAGCGCAGGTTGTACTCAGCCGGGTCCCCCGAGCTGCTGCAGTGCGAGCCCTGAGGAGGAAGACAAGGCTCAGGCGGGACACGGCGAGCCCCAGACTGTGCACTCGGACCCAGCCCCCTGCTCTATGCTCTGGCGCGCATGGCCACCAGGCAGGAAGGCGGGCTCTGGGCTTGGGGGCCCTGGTGGAGGGCCCCTGCTGGGAGGAGGGGAAGCTGTGGGAGAGCAGAGGGTCAGGAAGACTTGAGGACCGGGAACTGGAGCTGTGGCTGGACCCTGTCCCAGCCACGCGAAGCTTACGAGGGAGAGGAGAGTGAGTGAGCTCCTAGGGCAGCAGCCATGCAAAGTAAATGGGGCTGGGGATTGGGAAGAGAACGTTCTTGCAGGGACAAGAAACGGGGGCGCACATGCAACAGGAGGGGGAAGAGAAAGGAAAAGTGTGCGACAGGAGTGGGGGGAGAGAGGCAGGGCCAGGCGCCCCGCATCTGTCCTCCCATCCCCTTCCTGGAAGACATATCCAGACCCTGTCCGCTGCTCCCACGGGAACGCCCCAGGGCAGCGGAAGTTCCCGCTCCCGTCCTTCCCAGCCGAGGGCACCCAGACACCTGGGCTCCCTGTTCAAGGTACAGGGAGGAGAGAAGAAAAGCCAGGGCAGCGTGTGAAGTTCCAAAACATTCTTTAATGAGAAGATTTTTGGCAAGGAGAGGCCTGGTGGGAGGCCCCGTTGTGGGCTCGGCCTCAGCGGCGGCTGCCACTCACATGGTGGTGATGGAGGAGGTCCTCTCCGTCCTCGTCCTCATCGTCCTCAATCACAGTCACTGAGCGCACCAGCTTGCGCATGGCCACCTCCTGCCAGGGACGGGGCACCAGGCCAGGGGTCAGGGGGTCAGAGCCGGGGAGGGGCACCGGCATCCTCACTCCCGGTGACCCCCTGCAGTCTGCCCTCTGTGGGGCTGGAGGGACTTTCCTTTTCCAGAGGGACCTGGCAGGCTCGGGGGAGGGGTGGGGAGCGGCAAAGGAGTGCACTCCTGCCTTTACCATCCCTGCGGTCTACCTTCCCTGCCTCAGGCCACTGGAGGAGGCACCCCGGGTCTGCCTGCTGGGCAGAGTCTGGGGCCCTGGTCTGACCGGGAGGGAGCTAGGCCCCCCAGGGCTGGGTGCTGCTGGCTCCAGCTCTGGGGCAGGCTGGTCCAGCCGGAGGCCGGCCCGCAACATACTCACTTCCCCAGTGGAGTTGATGAGGGCCGTGCGCAGGCTGTTCCCGCAGCCCCAAGTGTTCTGCGCCTTCCATACCAGGTCGGTAGGGGGGCTATGGGTGGCCCCGGCGCCTGCAGCCCAGATCTGGGGAGGCAGGGTTAGAGAAGGGGGCTCAGTCCAGCGTGCCCAGCCTCAGACCAGCCCCTCCCCACCCAAGGTCGCCCCAGGGGACCCTGCCACTCACCGTCACCACCTGCCCAGCCTTCAGGGTGAACTTCGGTGGGAAGCGGTAGGTCAGCAAGGGGTCATCTCCATTCTGGCGCTTGATCTGCCAATTGCCCATGGACTGGTCCTGCCGGGAAGGAAGGGAAGGGGAAGGTGGGGGAGGTGCGCTCGGCCTCCCCGGCCCACCTTGCTCCTGCGCCTGGGCTCAGCCCCACCAGGGAGAAGAGCGAGGTACCGGGCACGCTGGGGTTGAGCTGCTCCCCCACCTCCAGCCAGTGGAGGGACACCTGGCCCTGGTCTGCCTCTGGGAGGGGCAGCCCACGTCCCAGGGCCATCCCTTCCTGCTGCAGCTCCTCCCTCCCCGAGCCCAGCCCAAGCCCAGACTGCAGGCCGACCTCGCTGGACTTGTTGCGCAGCCGCACGAACTTGCCGTCCTCGTCCACCTCCTCCACGGCCACGCGGCCACTGGTGCGGGCGTGCTGGGAGAAGCTGCTGCTGCGGCTCTCGGACGACTCCAGCTTGCGCTTCTTGGTGACGCTGCCGGTCCCCTGAGTCTGGGAGGAGTGGGAGGAGGCGCGGCCTCGGCTGCGCTGTGAGGTGGGGCTGGGGGATAGACGCAGCCTGGCAAGGGACACAGAGGGGCCTTGTCAGTGCCGGCGGCGGGCCGCACCCCCCCCACGGCCGGCCCTGGGCTCCTCCTGACCCACCTCTCCTCCTCGCCCTCTAGGAGCTTGCGGTAGGCGTGGATCTCCATGTCCAGGGCCAGCTTGATGTCCAGCAGCTCCTGGTACTCGTCCAGCTGCTGCTGCATCCTCGCCCGCATCTCCGCCATCTCCCGCTCCTTCTCGGCCAGCAGCCGCCGGCTGGTGTCGCGCTCACGGGCCAGCGCATCCTCCAGGTCCCGCAGCTTCGCCTCCTTGGCCGCCAGCTGGGCGAGCAAGCCGGGGTCAGGGTTGCTCCCAGGGTCTGGGAGGGAGGACAAGCAGTGCCAACCCCCCCCGGACCCTACCCCGGCTCTCCGGCCCCCACCAGGGCCTGCTGGGGGCTCTCACGTGGCCTGGCTGGCTGCCCCAAAACCTCCTGTATTGAACCGAGATCTCTCGCTCTGGGGCTGCAACCGGCTTCCTCCGGCCATGAGCGCACAGCTGGCTGCAGCACTGAGCCTCACGGAGGGTAAGAGGCGCCTCCATTTTCAACAGGGAAAACCGAGGGGCGCCTGGGTGGCTCAGTTGGCTGCGCGGCCGCCTTCAGCTCGGGTCATGATCCAGGAGTCCCGGGATTGAGTCCCGCATCGGGCTCCTGCTCAGCAGGGAGTCCGCTTCTCCCTCTCACCCTCCCCCTTCTCACGCTCTCTCTCTCTCAAATAAATAAATAAAATCTTTAAAAAAAAAACAAAAAAACGGAAAACCAAGGCTCTGTGGAGCGCAGGTCACACAGGCCAGACCAGGTCACGGACTCCGAATCCCAGGCTCCCCAGTCAGGCTGGGGCCCCAGGGCACACCGTCCCCCCAGCGCCCCCAGGATGCTCTGTCCCCGGAGGGCGGCGGGGCACCTGCTTCTGGAGCTGGCTCAGCTGGGCCGACAGGCTGTCGATGCGGATGCGGGACTGCTGCAGCTCCTCGTGCGCGGCGCCCACCAGGTTGCTGTTCCTCTCGGCCGACTGCCTGGCGTTGTCCAGCTTCAGGGGAGAGCACGGGGTCAGGGCGCCGTCCGGGCCGGGCCAGGGCTGAGGGAGCCGGGCCGGGGAGGGATGGGGCTGGCCGGGGCAGCACCTTGGCGGAGTAGGTCTTCTCCAGCTCCTTCTTATACTGCTCCACCTGGTCCTCGTGCTGGGCCCGCAGCTCCTGCAGCGCATCCGCCAGCCGGCTCTCCAACTCCCGCTGCTTCCCATTGTCGATCTCCACCAGCCGCGTCTCGTGACGGCGCTTGGTCTCACGCAGCTCCTGGGGCCACCCGAGATTGGAACCCGTCCTTGGAGGCTGAGGCCTGCGTGGCCAAGCCCCCTGCCCGATCCTATGCCTGAGCAGGGGCACGGTCACCCTCCTTTTACCTGGGGTCTGGGTGCTGGACGACCCCCCCCACGAGCACAAGGCAGGCAGGCAGGCGAGGCCGGTGCCCGGCACCCAGTGCAGCCCCAGCGCCCAGCACAGCCCCAGCGCCGCGGCCGCGCCCCACGAAGCCGGCCCCACCTCGCTGTAGATGTTCTTCTGGAAGTCCAGCTCCTCCTTCAGGGTCTGCAGCCTGTTTTCAGCGTCCACACGCCGCAGCATCTCGTCCTGCAGCTGCTTCTTGGCCTCGCCCAGCGCCGCCTCGAGCTGGGAGAAAGGGGGCAGAGGTCAGGGAGAGGGGCCGTGGAACATCAGAGCCACAAGGAAGCTGAGTGTCTGTCTGGCACACCCCTTCACATATGCAAAGACAGGTCCAGGGGATGGAGAGCCTCGGCTGTCACCAAGGTCACAGTGTCCCGTCACCCACAGAAACCGCTCTGGACAGGTACTCGCATCCCTCTAGGGCACAGCTCAGGAAGTGCTCTAAAGGGGGGGGTGTCCAAAGTACAGAGGAGCATGGGGCAAGAAACCAAAGTGTGCCTGGGGCGTGGGGGGCACTGCCATGACCCCAGGGTGGGGAAAAGAGCATGTGCAAAGGCCCGGGGGTGTGAAGGCACCCTGAGTGGTGCAGGGAGGGGCTGGAGGTGGGAGGCCCGGAGGGCAATGGCCCAGCCCGGGCTTTGCAGTCAGCCTGCTGGACTCTCCTGTCTGTTCGGCACACTGCAGTGGCAGGGCCTGGGAGGGGACAGGGCCCATGACGGGAGCTGGGCAACTGACGCTGGTTGTGCCCGTGCTCTGAACGGAGGAGGCTGAGCCAGCCAGCCCCTTGGATTCCGTCCCTAGCCTGGGATAGGAGATGGGAGGACAGCACAGATGGTGGGGGGTTTTGAAAGTCAGTACAACCATACCCTTGCCTGCATCCCGTCTGTGATGAACCCCCCACTACCAGCCCAGGCTCTGATGTCCAGACAGACCATGGCTCTCTGGCGGCACAGCCAAACCAGGAGGGATGGGGGCCAGGCACAATTCCTTACAAAGTTATGTGGATGCGGCTGTGGGCTCTTTCATTTATGAACAGAAGCTCTACGGATGATGTGGGGCTCCACCTTGCGACTCCCGAGATCTAAACTGGCACGCTCTAGCCCTTGAGCCGGCTGGGCACCCGGCAATGGGCTATCTGGCATCCCCGCTGCAGGATACCCGCGAGCAGAGGCGGCTGCAATACGGCGGGGAAGGGGGGCCGGGGGCCGGCAGGGGGAGTAGAGTGGCCTGCTCTTGGCCATGGGGGAGGCAGGGTCACAGCAGCCCCGGAGGCTGGCCTCACCTTGGCCACCTGGCCCCGCAGGTCATGGAGCTCTCCCTCCAGCGTGCGCTTCTCGCTGAGTGCGGTGCTCAGGGCAGCCTCCTTGGAGTTAAGCAGAGCCTCCAGGTCCTTGAGCCGGGCCTGGGCGGCCATCAGGTCCCCCTCCTTCTTGGTGTTGCTAAGGAAGCAAGGGAAGAGTGGGCTTAGGAGGAGGAGTCTGTGCCCCAGGGAGAACCTGGCCTCAGCGGGGAGCCAGAAGTCACCTCCCAGAGGCCTGCCCAGCCGGCCCGCCTGTCCCAGGAAGTGCCAGGAGAGGGCATCCTTGCCCTTGGCATAGGCCTGCCCCTGGGGCTGGACTCCCACTTCCCCCAAGGTCCCCCAAACCCCCTTCCTGCTTCTCCACCCTTCCCATGACTCAGTGCTCAGGAACGTGCCTGGGGCCAAGGGCAAAAGCAATCCCAGGAGATGAATGCCTTTCCCTCTCTCTCCTCCCATTCCTTCCCAAAGAGACAGGGCCACCTTTGTCTCCTGCCCCTTCCCACACAAGGCCTTAACCTTCTCCCTGACTCCACCCACTCTCCACCGGGCCAGGCCTCCCTCCCTGCAGGGGCCCAGACAGCCAGGCTCCCAGCCCTGGGGTCCATGCTTCCCTACTGCACCTTGGGCCCCAAAGGGATGGGTCACCTCTCCTGGCCCCTTTTACACACCAGGGACGGTCTGGTTAAAACTCAGGCAGGAGGACAGCAAAGTGTGGTAGTGACCCTTCCCCTTCTCATACCCAGTCTGGGTCCCCTGATCCAGGCCAAGCCGCCTGCCCTCCAGGCCTTATCAGAGCAAGAGAGAATGCTAAGCCTGGTCCTTGGATGGCAACCCTCAGCATCTGGCTCCAGATGTAGCCCCTGGGTCTCCAGGCTTGAACCTCCCTACCCCTCCAGCTGGGCGAAGCTTTAGCCAAGTAACCAGATAAACGCGGCTCTTGCTGTCACCTCCCTCTCCTTCTGGGTCCCCAGTTATGTTTGCTAGATAGTGAATCAGAGACCCAGAGGGGTCCAAACCTCTGTGAAACCCAAGAACTTCCCAATATGTGGTGAGAGAGAGCAGCAGCCCCAGGGCTGGAGGGAAGGATCCCAGGGCGTGGGGCCAGCTGCCCTCATGGAACTCCTGTCCTGAGCCCAAGCCAGAGGACTGGAGGGGAAAGGAAAACCAAACGTGGGCGGGGGTGGGGGATTTCTGTCCTGGAAGGAAGAAGAGTGGCCCTTCAACATTTTTCTCCTCCGCAAAAGCCGTTCGCTCCAAGAGACCCAGCCTTTCCCTGCGAGGCCGAGGGAGCCTTGAGGAAACTGTGCAGGGCGCAGCCCAGATGGGAGCAAACTCCTGCCACCGCCCAGGACTTTCCAAACGGAGTCACTGGTCTCTAGCAGGGCCCTACCAGGAGGGGGACACAGTGACACCCAGCTGGGGCCGGGGGACGCAAAGACCTAGAGAGGGCGCCCCTGCAGGCGCACTGGGCCCAGTGGCCGGCCACACCCCAGAACAAGCCCTTTGACGGGGCAGCGTCCGTCTCCCGCGCAGAGAGGCCCGTCCAGGCCTGGAGGATGTCTCCCCTCCTCCGACTCAGCCAGAAAAGCTAAAAATAAAGTCAAAACCCAGCTCAGGTTTTGGCTGCCATCCGGCCCAGCCCCTGGCTGGGAACACAGCCCCAACTTTCCATGACTTCAGAACTTCTCCGAAGCTGAGCAGTGGCAGGGGGAGGAACCAAGAAGAAACCGCCGGTAAAGTGAAGCCGCGTGGCCCCAGACGGCAGCTCCTGGGCCCGCTCCAGAGCCCCGCAGAGGCCTCAAAACTCGTGGCCGGTGGTGGTGCTGCAGCCGCTCTGGGCAGAGGACTGGGAGGGGCTTGCGGGGGGCCGGCGCAGGCCCCTGCTCTCAGATGAGGACACTAGGCGCAGAGGACCCAAGTGAAGGGCCTGCAGGTGGCGGTGGCCCAGGACTGGTCACACTCAATCCTGCTGTGGGGGACCCCTGCCTTGGCTCCCAAGGCCTTCTGCGGGGATCCCGCCTGCCCGCCATGGCGCAGGGCCCAGGCTGAGGGCAGAGGGGCCGGCGGCTGCCCTCTGCCAGCGCACAGTCTGCGGGGCTCCCGGTGCCCACAGCTCCCCGCGATGGCGGTGTGGGTAACAATGCTCATCAGAGGAAGGCAATGGCAGCAAGCAGGCCTGGGCGCCCCAGGCAGTGGCCGCTGCTCTAAGGGTCTGTGCTCGCTCCCTTGGTCTGCACAGCGGCCCACCAGCCGGCGCCCTCCCCGTGTCACTGAGGACACTGAGGCATGGAGGGTCACGTCCATGGGGCAGTGGCAGACCTGCAGCAGAGCAACCCCTAGGACGGCCTCGAAACAGCAAGGAGGTGATGAGCCTTTCTGTCCTGTCCTGGTGACCGCAGCCGGGAACCACCGGCAAAGAGGGAGGGGAAGGGGGCCCTGGCAGTTTCCTCATGGGGGATGGAGAGCCCCCATGTGTGGGACACTCTCACCCACAGCTCATGACTCAGCCCCCAGGTGCTGTGGCCGGGGAGCCACATGCACACTCCAGGAGACGGCTGAGACGGTGCAAAGCCAGGCCCCTCGCCTGCCTAGACCCAGCAGGGACCCCCGAGCAGACCCTGGTCAGCCCCTCAGGTGCCAGGGCCACCGGAGCTGGTGGGGAGCGGTAGGTGGGGCAGCCCAGGCACTGGGAAGGGCGGGAACAGGGCTGCAGGTGACTCATCCTGGGGGGGACAATGCCAGGCAGGGGTCGGGAAATCCTCTAGCACTCACAGGGGAGACCCTGACTTTGCCCACGTCCTGCCCCAGCCCTCATGTCCAGGTCCTTCAAGCATGGGAGTGGCTGCGTCCCAGTGGGCTTGTGAGGCCAGCAGGGCTGGGCGTCCTGCTTCCGCCTCATCCCACAGCTGGCAGATCCCCCGTCTGGAGAGAGACAGTGGGCTGGGGAGGGCAGCATGCAGAGAGCTGGGGCCCGAGGCCAGGGGTCTGCAGGGGCGCGGGGTCTGCAGGGCAGAGGCCTCAGGGTAGGGAAGCTCGGGGGCGGCTGGGCCCCAGGCCAGGTGCTGGCCCGCCCACTGAGTCACCCTCCTCAGCCGGTCCGATGCCAGATATGGAAGCCAGGCCACCCAGGCCTGTTTGGGACCCGTTGCTAGGGACAACGTACTAGGCAGGGAGGGGGAGGCCCTCATTTCCTCCCCCGGGGGCCTGAAGACGCAAGGGGCACAGAGATCTCAGGCCACCCTCAAACTAAGGAGGGGGAGGGGAAGATGGCCACGGGGTCCCTGAGGAGCTGCCTAGCCCTGCAGGGGCTCCCTCCCCGGTCCCCTTGGGCCCCTCAGCTCACCGGCACACAGAGTTCCCCATGGCTGGGCAACCCCGGGACAGGAGGGAGGGGAGGGGAGGGCAGGGTCTCTGAGACCCGCCGTGAAGGGCGCCCCCTGTGGCAGGGCAGGGCAGGGCAGGGCGGGTGTGTGGGCCACAGGCAGCTCTTCCCTTTCCTCGGAACTCCAGACCAGGGCCCCAGCCCACTTCCTGCCAGTGAGGGTGTCTCCCGGGGCCACCCCCCCGCTTTGTTCCAGCAGCTCCCCCCTTGCCATCTGTCCTTTCTTCCCTCTGTCCCTCCAAGCCCACCCCACCACCTGCACGGCCTCACCCTTGCCCTGGCGCTCTGGTCTACCCCCCCCACCCCCGCCACGGGCTCTGCTGCTGCTTTTACCCCAGCTGACGGACGCTCTGTCCACTTACATCCGGGGCTTTTCCCGTCTGTGCCTGGAACGCCTGCAGGCCGGGCCTCCTCCTGGGCTAACCCCTGCGTGGTCGCAACTGGGGAAACCAAGCCCTGGACCAGGGAAGGCTTGCCCATGGGGTCACCTGAGGACACTCACAGCAGACGGGGACAGAGCCCCCAAAATGCCAGTGGGGCACCCCGAGGAGCCCTGGGAGGGGCGCGCAGAGGGTGGCACTCAGGCCCCCGGGAAGCAAGCCTGGGACGCGAGCTCCCCTGGCCTCCCCAGGAGAGTCATGGCGCCCAAACAGTGTGCGAAGTCACGGGCTTGGATGGTCCCCACCGCTGGGCTGCGCGGCTGGGCTGTGGGTCGGCCGCCGCTTTCTAGTAAGGGCAGGTTGTGGGGAGATGGGACATGTGGGCCTCCAGGTACCAGGTACCAGTCCTCGCGGGCAGAGAGACCTTCAGGAGCAGAACTGTGGGGGACGGGTGTTCCCGGCCCTGCCAGGCCCCGGAGCCTTCTGAGCACCTCACAGCCAGAGAGCACAGGTGGGCCACTCGGGGTGGACCCCACCCGGACCTCCCCACACAGGTGTGGGCACAGCTCTGCCTCCCTGGGCCTCTCTTGGTTGTGACACCACCGCTTCTGCATTGTTCGAGGCCCTCAGATCCCTGTCCAGAGCCGTGGGGCTCCAACTGTCCCCCACCCTAGACAAAGCCAGGTGGTGACTCCAGGCGGGGGGAGGGACTGGCGCTGACAGGAGGGCTGGGAGGCCTGTGGACATGTTCAGACGCAGCTCCAGCAGAGGCGCTGGGCCTGGCGAGGGGCCAGGCCTGAGTCACAGCTGCTGGGTGTATCAACGTGGCATTGTACCGAGGCAGGAGGAGCCCGCAGCCAGAGGCTGGGCCTCGGGGTCCTGCACGATAGGCAGCTGGCTTCCTGACCAACGGCTCTCTCAAGGTCCCTGCCAACTCCCCTTTCCTTCTTCTTGGCCTATCTCTCTAGAAGTCCCTCCTGCCTTGTCATGGCAATGCACGGCTGAGGCCTGGGGCTAGACCAAAAGCAGGGGCGTGGGGAATGTCCGGGGGTAGGGGGAGGCCACCAGCCAAAGGGAGGGGCATTTAGGGGCTCCCCCACAAGAAGCTGACCCAGAAGTCCCTTCTTTAGGATGCATGAACCCTCCCCCTGGTGGCTTCTGCTTATTAACCCCATGACAGCGAGAGGGGGTGGGAGCCACACCCCAAGATCAGGAAAGGAAGTGGGAGGACCTAGGAGTTCTGGTCCCACTGCATTCCAGCTCCAGGTACCAGCTTAGAACCCCAGGAGAAGGGGGGCCCTGGAAATCCCCATCCCTGCCACCCCCCAGAAACCAGGCCCCTTGTTAGGAGGGTCTCTAGCTCCTCAGATCCAGCCCTAGAGGGACACCTGTGTTCTGTCCCCTCCCTTTGACCCCCATGCTAGTCCCGCCCTCCTCCCTCTTGCTGCCAATGGGCAAGATCATCCACGGTACCCCTCAAAAAAAGGCTACCTCCAGCCCTTCCTTCTCTGACCGAGCAAGTTCAGGGTCTCCTGTCCACCCTCACGCTGCCCTCTACCGTGACTCAGCTCCTACGTTGGGCCTGGGATCCCAGCCAGAATTAATCCCGGCTTCCTCTCCCGCAAACTAACAGGGAGCACCCCCGCCCTGCCCCCCCTTCCCAAACTCTGTCCCCCTCCAAGTCCTCCTCACAGCCCGACCTCAGGTTGGGGGAACCGGAGTGGGTGCGGGAAGGGAAGTGCGTGGGCAGCCCAAGGTCAGCTGCACATCCGCTGGGTAACAGCGTGGCCCCTCCCGGGGAATCCCTGCCAGCCCAGCACGGGCCCGTGGCCCTCAGCCCGTCCTGTATCACATGGCCCTTCCCACCGTCCTGGAAGCAGACGCATGACCACGAAGTGTCCCTTCTTACCAGCAATAAAAACAAAGACTAAACCGAGAGTGTAATGTCACCACCGTGAACTGTTCGCACAAACTCTGACAACAGAGAAGCGTGTCTGCGCTCTGCCTTCCGCAGCTCGTGGGAAGCATTTCTATTGAGAACACCATTGGCTGTTAATTATGTTCACATTAAGTATGTTTGATTTTAACATTTATAGCTTATAACATTTATGGCTTGGTGTTTTGGAGGACTGTGCTCTCACGTTGTGGGTCCCTGTGTTCTCCGGACGAGAACATCAGAGCTTGGCCCGAGTCTCTTCCAGGACCCTGGGGCTCCAGGAGGCGGGATTAGGGGGGCACTGCCCTAGTGCTAGGCCTCTGAGCCAGACAGGGTAAGGGGCCTCAAGAGGAGGGCTGGGGGAGGGGGCAGAGGCCCAGCTGGGAGGTGAAGGCACTGCCGACCAGTTGTCCTCCCAGCTGTCCCAGGCTTCAGCCCTGACATTGAACTACTGAATCCCAGGGGAGTGAGGGTGGGGAGTACTGGGGGGGATGAGGGGCACTGCCCACACAAGGGCAAGTCTCAGAATGGAGACTGGGGGAAGGACCAGCCAGGCCTGTGATCCCAGGAAGGCATTCAGGAAGCCCGGTGGGAGCTGCTGTCTCTTTTGTCTCTCTTGGGTTCCTCACGCAGTGCTCAGTCCGTAAGCTTAGCTGCCACTTCACTGCCTCAAAGCAGAATGTAGACTTCAGGGACAGGGGCAGGGGGCCAGCGAGAGAGAACACCGGGGCTCCCTCAGGTGAGGACAGGGGCCCAGGTTTCCTCAAAGGCCTCCATCCCTGTTCCCTCCTATCTCTGCCAGAGGGTACGGCATCCTTCATCCAAGTAGACACTTCCTGGGCCAAGTCCCAAGACAGGAATCCCCAGCCTTCCAGAGCTCTGTCTTAGGGTCCCCGGCCTGGCAGGGTCTTGGGTCTCTCCAGGTACAGGGCAGAGCAAAGGCTGGGTACCAGCAGACCCTGACAGGACAGGACAGCATGCCGGGGTCGCTGGCCCTGCTGATCTCAGAGTGCCACCTGCAGATGGCCAGAGTGAGCCTCGGCAACCCCACCACACCCCGCCCTCCAAACCCTGCCCTGTCCTCTAAGCCAGAGAAGTCAGCTCCCTGGCGCAGGCCCTGAACTGGAACTCCGGAGGCCTGGGCTCAAGTCCTGACCCAACACCCCCTCGCTGTGTGACCAGACAAGCCTCTGCCCCTCTCTGCCCCACTGAGCACTGGGACCAACAGGGGCTCCGCTTTCCTGCCCAGCCTCCTGGGACCGCACTGAAGCAGACAATACAGGAAGTCGTCAAACACCCAGCCTTGTCCTGGGGGAAGAGGAGCTTCTGCTTTGTGGGCCCAGGATCTCCCCACTTCTGACTCAGCCTTCCTCCACTTCCACGTGGGAAGGTGCAGACCTCAGCCCCGTGCTACAGCCTGCAGCCCCGGACCTGGACTCTGCTCTGCACCCACCTGTGGCACCGCAGCCCCCGATGGGGCCCTGGCCCCAGACCTCCAGCAGGGGTCCCACGGAAAGCTCCCAGGATGCCTTGGGGAGCGTGGGGAGAGTGCGGGCATCTGCGCCCCCCTCCCTTTAAGACATCTGCTGTCTCCACCCTGTGTCCCGCTGTCTCTTCTAAAGCCACCAGGGTGGAAGGGAGGGGGACAGCAACTGAGTCAGCCACCCAGCTGTCCTGCTGGGTTGGGGCCCAGCTCTCAGCCTGGACCCCAGGAGGGCTTTCCCTGGTGTTTTCAGCTCCCCATACTCCCATGCTTAGTTGTCCAAACACGTTAGACTCCAGAATAGACAGAATGTGGGCGGGGGGGGGGCGCCGGGTGGGGGCACCAGGGTGCTTGCTTCTGCTTGGAGCCTATTACCCAGCCCAACCAGAGGGCGCCCCAAAGCCTGGGTGTGGTCAAGGTACCAGGCTGGGCCAGGGATTGCCGCGGGATCTTACAGAGAGCTCCGCGCCCCGACCAGATGCCTGGCCCTGACCTCTGTGCTCTCATTAAACATTAAACCAGACAACACCTTCTCGCTAGGCTTTCGTGGGAGGAGTCACGGCAATGCCTTTCTTTCTCTCCCCAATTCTTCATTCTACTCTTCTCCCACTTCGCCCTGGACACAGCAGACACAAAGACAAGCAACGAATCCAGTCTTCTCCACTGGGGACAGAGACGGGGACAGACACCCCGAGTCGAGGCTTCGTCTCCACCTGCCTCCCAGCAGCCTGAGATCCAGGTGTGTCAACCCACCCCTCGCTTCCGGAAGCCCAGCCTCCCCAGCCAGGATCAGAGGGGGAGAAGAGAGGCAGAGGGCTAAATATAAACCGGGCACACACCGCCCCCGCCCTGCCCCACGTGCGTGCACACCCGCCTGGCGTCCCAGACCTGGACAGCTGCACCGTGAGGCTGGGGAGACAGCCTGGCGTGGCTGGGTTAGCGAGGGATGGCTGACTACGCATCCTGTCTCCCGATCAGTGTCACCCCACAAAACACCCGCTGAGAATGCCGTTCGCGGGAAGGGGCAGCGGCAGACTAATCTAACACACTGATGTTCTGGGCAACCCCCCAGCTTGCCCCCCCCTCCCGCCCTGCCCCGTCTGTCCGGCTCCCTCAGTTGTTCCTGTCACTACTGCAAAAAGACAGGAGTGGCCTCTGTCAACAATGCCCCCCGGTGAGTGGCCCTGTCTGCGGGCAGTTCCCACCCAGTCTTCAGGAGGGGATAGACCCGCCACGCCCATAGGGCCAGGGGCCTGGCAGAGGAAGGGCCAAGAGAAGGGCGAGATCCGGATCTCCGGATCCAGAGAGGCTCAGAGGAGAGCCAGAGTTTGAAGACGACTGAAAGGCAGGGAAAGAAGGGAAATCAAGCTGTGGTGGCCCACCGCCCACCCCAAGGATCTCAAGCACCTTCAGTGTTCCTTGGCTTGGAGAAAAGGGGAACGGAGAGGAGGAAAGTAAATACTTGGGGCCTAGGGAAAGGGGGCCTAAACTTCCAGGCTCCAAAGGCCTTTTGAGAAAAGAGGGTGGAGTCAAGTAGGGTGGGGTAGGGTGCGGCAGGGATGGGTGAGGTAGGAGGGGCTTGAAGCGGCCAACGGCTGGATTTCAAAAATGTCCCCTTATTCCAGCGGCTTCATAAGGCAAAGATCAAAACAGAGTCAGTGGCTGAGTGGACCAGGCACAGCAAAGACTGCTCGGTGGGGCCGGGAAATGAGAGTGGCTCACCCCAAGCAGGGAGAGGCAGGGAGGAGCAGGGCCCCCCCAGCGTCAGACACCAGGCAGAAGGCCAAGGCTGGTGCACCAGACCTGGGCACACACAACACAACTTCCTGAGCTGGGAGCGAGCTGGAGCCTCTGCCCTCTGTCTCCCTCCCTCTCCTGCATTCCTGGGCCAAGCAGGCCAAGGGCTGTGGGAGCTGCGGGGGAACGGTGCTCCTGGGGCCCGCTGGAGGGCCTGTCAGAGCCCAGAGAAGGTCCCAGACAGGCTAGCGGAGAGGGTGGAAAGCTTCCCAACTCTTCCAACCCGGGAAAGAGTTGTGCCATGGGGGTCACCTCCATGTTCCTGCCCGGCTAACCTCTCTCCAGCCCCACTGGGCAGCTGCCAGCAGGGGTTCTCCATCTTGATGGGCACCAGGTGTCCAGACACAGGCTGGGCACAGCTGGCACAGTGCCAAGCCAGCCAAGAAAGTTCTAACAGGACCCTTTTACCCACTCCAGTGTGTCCTGAGAGCCCAGATTTCTTAGAACAGGCAGCGCCCCTGGCTCCCGTTGTCCTGCAACCCCCGCCCGGACAG
Organism: Lontra canadensis; assembly: GCF_010015895.1. Taxonomy (NCBI): domain Eukaryota; kingdom Metazoa; phylum Chordata; class Mammalia; order Carnivora; family Mustelidae; genus Lontra; species Lontra canadensis. The sequence continues at coordinate 1,775,721 of NW_022631154.1, read as the reverse complement.
AGTTGTGGGCCTGCCCTCAGCCCCCACTTGGCCCGATGTCCCCACCATTCCCTAGACACCCCGCCCTCTGCCAGAGACTCTGTCCCGTCTTGACAATTTCCCTTGGCACTGCCAGTCACCCGCCGGGGCAGTTCCGGGGAGGGAGGGGACTATAAGGCCAAGTTTATCGGCCGGCCGCTGGCTGGAGTCGGACGGGGCAACTGCCCGCCCACCCTCTCCGCTCCCGCCCGCGCGCCGCCACCTGCGCTCACTCACCGCGCTTTGAGCTCCTTGAACTCCTCGCGCACTTTGCTCAGCTCCAGCTGCAGGCGCGCGCGCTCCTTGGCCACCGAGTCGAGAGTCTTGCGGGCATCCCCGAGCTCGGCCTCGTAGGCGGCCTTGATACCGGACACCTCGCGGCTGACCACCTCCTCGGACTCGGTGATGCGAAGGCGCAGGCCGGCGTTCTCCGTCTCCAGCGAGCGCACCCGGTCGATGTAGACCGCCAGGCGGTCGTTGAGCTCCTGCAGGTCCTCCTTCTCCTGCAGCCGGGTGATGCGGGTGGGCGACAGCGGGGTGGAGCTGGCCTGCGCCCCGCTGCGGGTGGCGCGCCGCTGGGACGGGGTCTCCATGGCCGGCAGGGTGGCAGCGCTGCCCACAGGGCAGAGGTCCCGGGAAGGGCGCGGGGCTCGGGCCGAAGGGCAGAGACCGCTCGGGGTCGGAGCGCGCGGGCCGGCGGGCTCTCGGCGGGCTCCTGGCAGGCGTGGGGTCTGGGCCGGGCGCTGTCGGACCTCGGGACCTGGGCGCGCGGCTGCAGCTGCGGCGCTCCCGCGGACACTCTGAGTCACCGACGCCGGGCACGGGCTCTAATAGGTCTAGGGAGTGGGAGGAGGGGCCGCCGCTCTTAAAGGGGCCGCCGCACAGCCGCTGCCGGAGCCGAGGGGGCGGCGCGGAGGGGCGAGGACCGCGGGGCGCGGCGGAGTGGGCTCCACCCCGGCCCGCGCACCCGCTCGGCCCTGCGCTTCCCGCGTCTTGGGTCCGCCTGCTCCCAGGGCTCCCTCCCAGCCGCAAGCTTGCCCCCACCGGCTCGGGCCTTCCCGGGTAGAAGGCCCAGCCAAAGGCTGGGAGTGGGTGGGCAAAGGGCAGGAGGAAGAGAAAGCGGGTGGAAGGCGCGGGAGGGCGTCAGGCAGGCCGATCCAGGAAAGGTGGGGGAGGGCTGAGCCTGGTGCCCATAGGGGTGACTCACTCTTCTTCCACCGCTGGCTCCCTCTCTCCTCCCCATAGTAATAGTGAGTCACCCCTACCCCCCTCCACATGTGGGCAGCCCATTCAAAGCAGCATCTCAGTGTGCCAGGGTGGGGTGGGGAGGGAATGCCGAGCTCCCTGGGGAGCTGGGCTGCAGAGAAGTTCTGGATCCTCATTTCCTTTAACCCTCAATGTTGGGGGCAGCGGCCAGAAGTTTGGGGTCCCCCTTTTCCTATCTTCTGCCCCATCTTCGCCCTTCAAAGCCAAGCATTGGGTCCTTGACCCCAGCACCAAGCTGCAGGCCCCGCAGAAAGCCAGGAGTAGGACCCAGGCATTTGCACCCATCCCTTGCCCCCTTCTTCAGACCCAAGTGACTGGAAAAAGAGGCTGCGGAGGTCCCTCCCCCCTTCAGTCCTTTCTGCTCCTTCTATCCCACCCTGCCAACTGCAAGACTGTACTTATTTTAATGGATAATTTAAAACAGATACCAGAGCTGTGCGTGTACTCATCACGTTGCTGGGACACCGGGTCCCAGATTCCTGTGGTTCCCAGAGGGGCCTGGAAGGGGGAGCAGGGCAGGGGCTGGACAGCCAGTGGTGGGTCTCTGTCCTGGTTTCAGCCAGAGAGGCGGTGTTGGGGGGCTGGGACAGCAGAGACCCCACAGCCCTCCAGCTGCACTTATCACTACATACCTCCCTGGCCAGGTCAGCTTTGCCACTGATCACCCAGGGGACGTCCCCAGATGTCCCCACCCCAGGCCTCACCAAGGACTCCTCTGATCAGCCTTGTCCTCCGCTCCCAATCCTAGCCCTGGCCCCACCCACCACCTCTCCCTCTCTAACCCATCATTCATCCTCTGCTCACAGGGCCTCAGAATGATGGGAACCTGCCCTCAAGAACTCACTATAAAGGGATTTCCAGACCTTGGCCTTGAGTCCCCAAATCACTCCCTCTCTAAGGGGCAGCAGGGCCCAGGCTCCAGAACCCACATGAGTTCACATCCTGCCCCTGTGCCTCCCATGACTTCTGCTCTGGTGAAGAACCCAGAAAACTCAATTATGTTGCTAATGCCTAAAGCTCCGGGATATCAGGGTTTCTGTAATAGGAAAGGGAAGCAGAGCAGGGAGGGCCCTCTTCCCTGGGTTCTGGAGCCCAGCCTCAGAGGACACAGGGGTTGGAGTGGGGTTAGGATGGGAACTCTGAGTATTTATGGAGGGGAGCCATGGAGGGGATGCTTGAGTTTCCCATCTCTGTGATGGTGACCGGCAACACGGTGAGGTGAGCGTCCAGGACACACCCAAGCAAGGGATCCAGGACACAGCCAGCCCCCCAAGCGGCCCTCTCCCGCAGGGCGTGGCCCCCACTCTCAGCTTCCCAGACAAAACAAAAAGTCTTGTTCTGCTTCTCCCTCTTCTGTTCCCCAAACTAGGAGCGGAGGCGGGGTGGGTTAGCCAGTGAAACGTGAGGGACAGGGCTCATGCTGTTCCCACCACCTCAGCAACCCCCCCCCCCCGCACTGAGCCCCCCCCTCTGCCCCACCCAGTCCCAGACAGGCCCAGCTTCCCTTCCTGGCCAGGGAAGCAAAACCACACTTAACCCTTCCTATCCCAGACCTCCTCATCTTTGTGGAAAAGAGGCAGGAGAAAGGAGGGGGATGGAATCTTAGCCCAGATTTCACGGTAGACTCTTTCCGAAGGGTCTCCCCTCCCTTACCACCGGCACTGAAAGCCTCAATCCTAAATCCAAACTTCAGAGTGGGCCTCGATCCTAACTCCCATACCATCAGTCTGCTCTTACCCCCACTAGGCCACAGATCCCCAGTCCCAGAAGCAGCAGCAGGAGAAAACAGGAGGCCAGGACCAGAGGAGGGAACCTGACCCGGGGTGGGGACCAGGTTCCAGTCCTGCCTCTCCCTCCTCGCTGTGCAGTGACCCATCTGCTACTGGATTCTCAGGGCCTCCGTTCCTCACCTGCAACATGGGCAAGGTGCCTAGAAGAGGCAAGGCTACTACTGTGTCGGCCCTCGATGGGGCTGCCCATTGGTGGGGAGATCAAGGGAGAGGCACGAGCAAGCGTGGCGGCTATACAACAGCAGAGGACTCTGGACTGGGTAATGAATTCCAGATGGAAGCCAGAGGCCCGAGAGCTGGAGCATTAATGAGTATTATCAGAATACAGGGGTGAGTCCAAGGTGTGGCCGGGGCAGTGGAGGTGGCACTTGTCTTGAGGAACAGTGACCCTGGAGAAGGGCACAAGGCACGCTGTGCCTCCCTTCCTCCATGAGCCTTCCTCCCAGAAGTGCTGTGAGAGACAGGAGGGACCAAGTCTGTGTCCCTAACACCTGCTCTTTTCCTAACACGTGGCTCACAGGAGGCGCTCAGAGTTTCTTACCTGAGCTGAATGCGCCTGGCCCTGCTCTCAGGGCTGTGACTCTGGCCTCCCTTTCCTGGTCTATAAAACAAGGATGCTGCGGTGATTAAGTGATATGCACTTGGGGGCACCTGGCTGGCTCTGTGGTCAGTAGAGCACATCACTAGATCTCAGGCTCATGAGTTCGAGCCCCACCTTGGGTGTAGCGATTACTTAAATAGATAAATATTTAAATACACACACACACAGTGAGACGATGCTCGACAGTGAGTGACACTTTTCCACTCAAGTTCACTGTTGCACGTTCTCACACACATTCTCAGCTTGGTCCACAGAACCCGCTTGCGGCTGGAGACGCTCACTTTCCCAAAGGTGAGACTCACTTTCCCAAAACTAGATTCTAAGTAATAGGCTGAGCTTGGAGCCTGGACCAAGCAGCCTGAGCCAAACCCAGGACACACTTCACTCTCTTATGCCGCTTCGGTGGAAGGCGTGGGAGGTGCTGGGGTGGCCCGGTGCCTGAGAGGAAGCCTGGGCAAAGGTGCCAAAGGAGCAGGACCCCCAGAAGCAAGAACTCAGGAGTGTGGGGCAAGTGGGGCGCAGAGGCAGAGGCCTGCTCCGGGGATGGGCAGTGAGGGGACGGGGCTGAGGTCAAGGACAGTGGGGAGGCACTGAGAGGGGAAGAAGCTGAGGAGGCCCTGGCCAGGACAACAGGGAAGCTGGAGGGAGCAGGGGGGTCGGGGGACCTGGACCAGCAGGGATTCCAGAAGCTAATGATGACTGATGAGTGGGGCAGGGAGTAGGTGGAAGCACGGGCGGCAGCCACCTTGGTGAGCCCCCACCGTACCTCTGCAGGCTAGAGACTAGAAATAGCCGTGTTTTACAGAGGAGGAAACCGAAGCCTGGAAAGTTAAATTCTTCATTTAAGGCGGGGCCTCCGAGCTCTGGCACTCCTGGCATTTGGGGCTGGAGATTTCTTTGTTATGGGGGGAGGTTCCCGGCCTCTACCCACTAAATGCCAGGAGCACCTCCACGACCAGCTGGGCCAATCAAAAAGGCCTTCGGATGTTGCCAAACGTTTTCCATGAGGCAAAACTTCTTCCTGCTGAGAACCACCTGCCCAAGATCTTGTGGTTAGTTAGTAGCAGAACTGGAATTCTGACACAGGTTGGCCTGACTCTGGAAGCCAAGATCTTGCCATTAGGCTATCATCGCGGACAGGTGGAGGGGAGAGGAGGCTTCACCCGGGTCCCAGGCCACTGGGGAGGCAGTTGTGCTCCCCCCACAGCAGTGGGAAGGACTGACAATTTGGAGGAGGGTCTAGGGACTGGTGTAGGGTAGGGGAGTGATTTGGCGACTCAAGGCCAAGGTCTGGAAATCCCTTTATAGTGAGCTCTTGAGGGCAGGTCCCCGTCATTCATCCTCTGCTCTCTGGGCCTGGTACTGAACAGGTGCTGAGTTGCTGAGTGAGTCGCACACAGATGACCAGTGCAACCTTGAGGAAGGAAGGACATACCTGTACCTGTTCTTTAAGCATCTGCCAGGCACCGGGCTCTGGGCTGGGGGCCGCGTGGAGGAGCTCCCACTTACTCTCCCCCTCCAGCCTAATGAGGCGCTGAGTCAGAGCCCAGCCAGTCTTCCCTCACGGCTCCAGCGAAGCCAAAGGGGTAACGGATAATGGGGTAGAGAGCCAACCCCTCACCCTCACACCTAGGCAAGGTCTCCCCCCTGACAAGATCACTATCTTAACCTTCTCTAAGCCTCCTTGAAGGGCCCAGAGCAAGCACCTTGATGTCCCCCAATACACATGAGGATGGGGAGGTCTGGGCAGGTGAACTGCCTTGCTCAAGGCCACGCAGCTGACAGGTGACAGGAGCAGGCCCCAAACCCCAGGTGTCCACCTCCACCTTCAGCCCAGACCCCAAGACCAGTCCAGCAGCAATATCCTGGAGTTGGACCCGGAGCGCCTTCCCAACACACCGAACCACTCCCCCCGACGCCTCCCCCACCAGACTGGGCCCAGGTAGAAAGTCCCAGCTTTCCCGAAGCGTCAAAATACACAACAGCAGCGCAGTGCCCCTTACTGTCACAAGCGCCCCAGACTCGGGCCAGGCGGGCCGAAACCCCGCGCGACCCTTTCCTTCCCTCCTCTCCAGGAGTAGGCCCGGGGCCGCCCGCCGCTCACCCTCCCCACCCCCCACGCACCTGCTGGAGGTGGGGGGGGGGGCAGGCCGATGGGAAGGGGCGGGGCCCGGGGCGGGGGAGGGGCGGCGAGCGGCCCGGCCGCCCTCCCGCCTCGCCCGGCGTCCCCGCCCCGGCCCCGAGGCGGCTGCGGACCGGCGGTGCTGACGCAGGCCCTGCGCGTGGGCGGCTGCGCGTGAGGCCGCGAGTGAGTGAGTGTGTGTGTGTGTGTGTGTGCGGTTGCCGGGGACTCCCCAGCCTCGCGAGCGGGGGTTTCCTCTCCCTGTTGCCAAGGAAACAAACAAGCGCCACAACGCCAGACCGCGGGGCTGCAGAGGGTCCCCGAGCCGCAGGCCGCCGCGCGCTCCCGGGAGGGGAGGCAGGAGACGAGCACCCCCAGCCGCCCCTCCAGCCGCGCGTGGGGCCTGGAACTGGGGGCCCCGCCGTGGGCTCCGCGGGACGCGCCGCACCCACGGGGACCGCGCCTGGCGCCGCTACAGCCCCGCGCGCGGGCGGTGTCCCTTCGCGCTCGCCCGGTTGCTGTGCGGAGGCCCTATTTGTGAAAGGGACGAAAATCTCTCTTTGACCAAGTGTTGGCGGCTCTGCGGCCACCCGCGCGCGCTCCCTCTCCTCAGCGTGTCCGAGCTGCAGGGTAGATCCTACAGGTCCCAGCGCCCCCAGCCCCTCTGGGGCGCCCTCGGAAGGCGACCCGGGGCCTGAAGCCAGGGGTGTCTACGGGCCCAGTGAACTCTGGCGGGGAGGTTGGTTGTGAATTTTCGGGAGATTTCCTGATGGATGGGACAGAGCCCTGGGCCCTTTCCCGGAGAAGGGGCTGGGGCTATAGGCAGGCAGGCGGATGGGCTGGACACGGGAGCTCCAGGAGGGCCCCCAGGGATGGCTACGGGACTGCCTTGGGCCAGAGTTTCATCATTTCATTCCCCAGAAGCCAGAACTCCAGAGCTGGGAGGAGTCTTAGAGCAGCTCACAGGCCAACCCCTCTTTCTCAGACCTGCCTGGGGCCAACTGCCCAGATTCCCCGGTGATACTCTCCAGAGGGCCTGCGCCAGATCAATGCACTGGCCTCCCCGTGCCCAGTAAACCCAGCTTCCCCGGTGCCCTGAGAGCCTGCTGGCGCCCTGAGAGCCTGCCGGGGCCCTGGGAGCCTGCCACCCTGGACCCTGCAGGGTTCTTCGTCAGAGGGACAGGGGACAGGAGACCCCTGGAGGAGGTGTAGGGCACCAGGGCATCAGGGCCCTTGCTGGAGGGGGGACAGGATGTACAGGCCCGAGGCCGGAGCACTGTCAGGCTGCCCAGGGAGGGGCGGAGGGGGCATCTGTTTCCTCTTGGCCATGGTTCGCTCAGTCCTACCCTCAGAGGAGGTGAAAATGGTGCTGGCTTCCTGAAGAGAAGCTCCCTGGGGATGGTGGATGGAAGACGGGTGGGTATTCATCAAAACATCCCACATCCCTTGATCTCTCTCCCCTTGGAGCTTCAGGGAGCGGAGCTGAGGCTTAGGGGTGGGGCTGTACTTTCTCTAGAAGCAGAGAGGTGAGGTCCTGGTTCTCAGCACCAAGACTTAGCCCCAGGGGAAGCCAGGCTGGGCTCCCAGTAGGATGTGGTGGGGACCTGTCTAGCTCAGGGGTGGGGTCTCACCCAGGTGTCAGGGGTGGGAGACGGACCGAGGCAGTGAGCACAGAAGGCAGGTGGGGATGTAGGGAGAGATGGGAATGGGCGAAGGAAGGAGGCTGGGTAGGCGGTCTCCTGTGAGGGAGGAGGAAAGGAGCTTTGAGACAAGGCAGTTGTGGGGGGGGGGGGGTCACACCTTGAGTCCAGGCCAGGGGGCTTTGGAGAGGGGACCTGGACAGAGGAGAGGCCCAGGAATTGAGGAGAGGGGCAGCTGCATGGGCTGACACTGGCGCTCCAGCCCCAGATCCTGGTGGGGCAAATATTTACCCAGCAACAAGGGTTGCTAAGCAGGGAGGAAGGAGGGAGGCCAGTAGCTGGAGGCCCTTTCAGGCTCCTCCCTCGCCCTCACGAAAGAGGGCTTGGAGAGGGTGAGCCAAACCACTCCCCTCAGCCCTCCCCCGCCAACCCCTCCATGCACGCACACCATGGGGTCACCTCTATCCACCCCCAACCCCAAGCCGGCAACAGGCGGGGGTGGGGTGCTGGGCTGGGGGAACTGACTCCCTGGGCTGCCTGGGCTTCCCCCACTGTGGGACAACTCTGGGGTCTCCCATCTTGCAAAAAGACCCCTCCCCCAATCAGCTCTTCAGTGGGGATTAGAAAGAGGGGTGCTCTACAGAGTCGGGATCCAGTGAGGGAGGGGATACTGAGGGACTGAGGAACGGAGTCCAGATGTCCTAGTCTGCAGGCTGGGAGGGGATGAGGAGGTGGAAAGAAGGGGGAAGGAGTGAGTCTGTCAGAGACTGTGAGGGGGCAGGACAGAAAAGAGGGGTCCTCAGGGGCACTCCCTGCTCAGGCCCCGGGCAGAGAAGGGGGAGGGGACAAAGGGGGGGGGAGGATATGTTCCCAGGGAGCCAGATGTGGCCCATGTGACGAGGGCTGTTGCTGGCATGGGCACTGTGGGGACGGGGTATGCAGCCATGCCAGGAAGGATTAGTCAGAAGCCTGGAGGGAAGAGGGGAAGGGACAGCTAGTCCAGGACCCCCATGAAGCAGATGGGTGCTTTCAGGGAGGCTGGGAGGGCTCAGGACCTGCAGGGAGGGACGGGCTGTGGCTGAACTCGGGAGTCGGGAGGCAGACGGGGAATTCTGCCGCCCCTTCCCGGGGCACGGGACAGACACGCACTAGGTCTCTTTCTTACCCACCTTCTTGGGGTGAGGTCTCTGCTCTGCAGGCTTCTCCCTGGGAGTTGGTGGATTCTTACTCCCAGCCACAGGGCCTCTGGAAAGTGGGGTACAGAAGCAGGAGGGAAGGGCACAGAGAGGAAGCTGCAGGGGCAGAGGCGGTTCCTGGAGCCTAGGCTCCCCGGTGTGGATGATCGTTCTCGAGGGTTGCAGTGTTGGCCAGATGGCTTCAGGCACCATGGGTCACCCTGAAATGGGGTATGTGGCGGGCTTACACCGTGCAGTGACAGCAGAGGACAGACCCAAGCTCCCCCCTGCCCAAGGGACTTCTCTGAACCCTTCAGACAGAGGCGGCATGGGCCAGCGGGCGAGGGGGCAGGGTCCCAGGAAACGAAGCAGAGCTGAAGGGCTGGGCTGGGTGTAGCGGCCGTTGAGGGGAGACCCTCCAACACAGAACCAGGAACCCCTGGATGGCCAGGCCCAAGCTGGCAACCAGAAGGGTGTTGTTTCCCAAAGTGCCATTGGAAAGTTTGAAAAATACACATGGAAACATGACTCACTGCCCCCTCCCCACGGCCCCCCTTTCCTGGTTTCTGTGATTTTTCTCCCAGGAGTTAATTCAAATCATATTCTCCCAGAAACCAAGTTTAATGAGGGAGGGCAAAGAGCAGGCTGAGGAAGCCCAGAGGCGCTCTGGGAGGGGCCGGGAAGGGAGGGGCCGGGGAAGGGAGGGCTGGGGCTGGGGCTGGGGCGCATGGACCACAGGGACCATCCTGGAAGCCCCTGGGTGGGGTACCATTCAAGGGGTAGGGGGACCCTTTCCCAGTCCCGCAGCCAAACTGCCCTATGGCCCCGGGTGGCCCAGGCCTAGAGAGCCTGCCTTCTGGCCTCTCCTTTGGAACCCATTCGCCAGGGCCACAACTCAGGCCAGAGGCTGGGAGGAGGCAGCAGGGCTCCCTAGAGCTCCCCTGTATGCATGGCTCCCGCCCTGTGGGCTGCGGAAGATCCAGGCCAGGCCTGCCCCAACGGGGTGTCTCTGGGCCAGGGATGCCCAGTGTGTCCTGGGAAGGTCAGGGAAACAGAGAGGCTGGCCCTGGGCCCTTCCCTCCAAGCATCCCCACTCCAGGGGCAAGCCCTGGTTTCCACACTCACCATCTCCCCCCTGCCGGCCCCGCCCCCGGTGGGTACCGTACAGAGGTCTTCACATCTCCCTCGGCCAGGCAGCCCCCACCGCCTGTAGACCCGGTTTCTAGAATCTCTCTCCATCCTGGGTAACTGCTCAAGCTCCCGAGCTAGTCTCCGTGCCCACACCCTTGTCTCTGTGACCTCTTCTCCTCCAAATCACGGCCATCTTTCCAAAACGTAAACCTTGGCCTGTTTCCATGAGACTTAGCCCAATGGTACTGGGGATAAAGGGCAAGCTCCATGACCTGGCTTGTAAAGGCCCCCAGAGCATCCGGTCCTGGTCCCTAGATCCTAGCAATCCAGACCTCTCTGTTACTTCTAGACCAATCTGCCTGAAGCTGGCACATGCTTTGCCCTCTGACCAACTCCTCATCCCCCCGGCACAGCTAAAAGTGCCACTGAGGCTGGGCTAGGCACCCTGGCTAAGCCCCCAGCATCTCTTGGCACACACAGTGATGCTGTCCGTGGACGCCTCTGTCTCTTTCCCCGATTAAGGAGCTCCTTGAGGAGGGGCTGGGTGATCCCCCTTCCCATCTCTGGTCTCCAGGCCCTGGCTAAGTGCTTGGAGGCCAGACAGAGCTCTGCCCACACTGGAGCCAAGCAGCTCAGGGGCCCAAAACCTCCAAGTGCTCAAACCCTCTGCTTTTTCCGCACGTCCACTCTTGCCAGCGCCCCGCACGCCTTCCTTGGAGGAGCCCTGCCTGCACGCTTTCTCTCTAGGAACTTTCCATTCATGGGGTAATGGGATTCCAAGCAGGAGCTAGAAGAGGTTGGCCCCCGAACCCGACCAGTCTGACGGTTCGACCTCACCTCCTCAGGAGCTCCTAATTCAGCGTCCCTATGTAAAGGAGATGCTAGGTACACGCCAGGCCCTCAATACGTGTTTATTGCGGAAGGAACAATATAATTGCCTCCCTTCATAGCAGGCTCTGTCACTAGCGAAACAGTATCTCCAGGCGGCCCTGGGAGGCGAACGCCGTGGCGTTATTACTCTCACTTTATAGAGGAGGACTCTGTCCAGGTGAGCAGGCGGGACCTGCTTCCGGGGGCGCACAGGTGGTGACCAAGGGCCACGCCAGCCATCAGGGCCCTGTGCTGCTGCTGGGCAGGGGTGTGAGGGGAGGGGGGTTTTATTTGAGAGTGTTTCGGGGGTCAGGGCGTGGGGGGGGCACCCTTCCATCCGGTGGTCTCAAGCCTCACCAGGCGTCATGATCACTCGGGAGAGGGGCTTTCAAAAGCGCCCATTCCCAAAGTCTCAGATGTTTTGACTCCATGCTTGGTCCAGCATGGGACCCGGGCATTTCTCAGCCGGCCGCCTTACACGAGGCAGCTGAGGTCTGGGATGGGGGTGTGACAGCACTACTTACACTGGGGGCCCCCAAGCCAGGCCCTGTTCTGAGTGGCACAGGTCCACTATCCGTCCACTATCTGCCCCTCAGCCTTCCCCTTCAAGGGGTGGAAGGTTATTATAAGCTCCATTTTATTCTATCTTATTCTAGTCTATTTTTTTAAAGTTCCATTTTGGGGGTATTTCGGTGGCTCAGTCAGTTAAGCCGCTGCCTTCGGCTCAGGTCTGGATCTCAGGGTCCTGGGATTGAGCCCCACATAGGACTCCCTGCTCCGTGGGGAGCCTGCTTCTCCTTCTCCCTCTGCCCTTCCACCACCCCGCCCCCTGGCTTGTGCTCTCTGTCTCTCTCTCAAATAAAGAAATTAAATCTTTAAAAAAAAATTTAAAAAAGATTTTAAGTAATCTCTACACCCAAAGTGGGGCTTGAACTCATTACCCCAAGATCAAGAGTCGCACACTCTACCAACTGAGCCGGGTGGGCGCCCTATCCGCTGCATTTTCAAGGCAAGAAAACAAAGCACAAAGGGTCCAAGGTCATAGTAAATGGTGGCGCTGCAATTCAAACCCCTTGGAAGCCAGACACCTGGCTACCAAACCCACACCTCCAACCTTGATCCCATAGCTGTCCACCCCAAAGCTGCAGAGGAGCCGGGCCGGGGTGGGGGGGTCCAGGCCCAGATCCTACATCTCCTCTGGGCAGAAAAACCAGACAGCCCCTGAGAGTGGGGAAACTGAAGCCAGAGAAGCCACAGAACAGAGGAGAGGCCTCGAGGGCCTCGAGGCTCACAGGCGCAGAAGGGGCTGGGCTCCATCTGCCTCCCTCCCTTCCAGAAGGGGAGCCCTGACCAATGCCGGCTGAGGTGTCACCCTCCCTGTGCTAAGCGCTGCAACCTCCTAATTGCTGATCACAAGGAGGCAATTAAGTCCAATTAGGGAGGGAGGGCTAATTAGTGCTCAGCTTCCCACAGCCTCAGGGCACCCCTTGGGGTCTGCAGCGACCTGCCGTCCACCCCCAACCCCCAGGGGAGGGGTAGCTGTTCTTGCTGAGAGAAGCAGAAATTCATACTCTTCCTTGCTTTCCCGGGGTCAAGGGTCAGCACTGGGCTTCCCCCCAACTCTCCACTGCAGGGCAGCTGTCTCCCAGCCCTACAGGACATGACTTGCCTTCCCTGGCAGTCAAGAACATTCACGTCACTCCGTAATTCCTAAGTACTTGCCTGCCCTCTCACCCATCCTCCCGGCAACCCCGGAGGTAGGCTAGCCCTGGGGCTCAGAGAGGGTAAGAGGGTAAGAGACCACACAGTCCTTGGTGACCCCAGACATTGACAGCCCTGCCAAGCACTGCCAAACAGGGTCTTTCCCATGACCTCCCCTCCACCATTCTTGAGGTCACGTGGCAGGTGGGGCGCGACCTGCGTACATTCTTCCCACATGTGACCCCTTGCTCCGGTATCCCAGCTCGTCCGCCCTCTCCCCTTCATTCATCCACCTGACACGGGTTCTGAGAACCTAGAGCCAAATTCAAGAATGTTCTTCCTGGGATCACAGAATGTAGAGTCAGGAGTTAGGGGGATTAGTTTTCTCTTCTACTAGTTCACTGTGACCTTGGAAAACTCGCTCTTCTTCTACGGGCTTCCGTTTTCTTTGTGCAAGACCAGGAGGACTGGATTGGAAGGGTCCCAAGGTGCTTGCCACCTCTGTCTCTCCCCAGGCAGGGGCAGAGATGGGGAAGGGCTGGGCTTCCCGCTTGCGTGCCATCACCAAGGGCCCGGGGGTGGGAGGGGATACCTCTTTCACACTGAATTTGGGGGCCCCGTGCCTTATGAAGAACGAAACTGTTCCGCCAGCAGCAGAGAGATGGGCCCCTGCTCTAGCGGGGGCGAGTGTGGGGAATGGGGGAAGGCACATACGATGCATCCCCCGCCCCCCTCTCTCCTGCCCCCAGGACCAGGCGACAGGGAAAGTGATGCGGGATGCTGGCTGCACCGGACTTGGGGACCGCTTTCTTGGGCTTGGCGGAGAGGGAGGGAGGCCGAGGGAGATGGGGGGCCCCCTCCCATCTCGTCCCGGGCCTTAGCCACACCCGAACTCGCATGCCCCCGCCTTCTGGGTCTTCACCAGCATGGCCGAGTCCCACTGGCCCGGGTTCCAGTCCTGGCTCTGCCACTCCCGTCCTGCCCCTCGTCCCGGCCTGGGTGACTGTTTCCCCGTCTGTAAAATGGGGTCTCGGTTCCGCACCGCGCGCCCGCACTGCCCAGGCCCGGGCCGGCCGGGGAGCGCGCGCCGAGCGCGGGGCAGGAGCACCAGGCGCGGCCGCCGCAGACCCAGGCCTTCCGCAACCGCCGCCCCTTCCTGTGGTGAATCACTGCTCCCGGCCTGCGACCCAGGAGTCCCCGGCTTGCCGCAAACACCGCGTCGCCATGGAAACCGGGCCTCCCCGCCGCCCCTGACGGATTTCACCACGTGGCCCCGCGCAGCCCAGTCGGGCCCCTGGAACTCGGCTCTGACTCACTGCCCGGCTCCCGCTTCGCGCCCCCGCGCCAGGCTCTGCGCCCCGAGCCCCGCAGCCCTCACGCCCTCCGCGCCCAGTTAGCCCTGCGGAAACCTCTGTCCCTGCGCCCGGCCGGGACCTGCCCCTCCCGCCCGTCGCGGACTCCTGCGAGGCAGGGAGGTGGCCGGGGGCCGAGCCCCGCGGGCGCTGGCGCCACCTGCCGGCCCCGCAGCGGGTGGCGGGTCCGGGCCCCAAGGGGGGAGGGGCTAGTCCTCCCAGGGCGGCCAGTGCCCCCTCCTTCCTCCACCTCCTCCTTTGTATTCTGCACCTGTGCCCCAAAGGGTTAGGGCCTTCGAGGAACAAGCAGTGAAATTTTGAGCGGCCAGGGCAGGGGCATGCTGGGGTGGGGGTGGCAGCTCAGGGTGCCCGAGGGCAGAGAACCAGGACGCCCTCCAGCCCGCAGCTCCAGAGCAGGTCTCCAGGAGGAAGGGATGATGCAGGTGAGTCCAAACATTTATTAAGCACTTGCTGTGTGCACTGAGGCCTGTGAGTTTACACACGTCTTCCCACCGATCACACAACAATCCCGACAGGTAACTGCAGCTATTATCTTCATTTTATAGATGGGGAAACAGGTTCAGAGAGAGAAGGAATTTGCAGAGGGCCCACACGTGGTGAAGGCAGCCCCACGGACCGGCCGCCCACCCACCCAGGCCAGAGGACAGCCACGCCTGGCTTCTGCTGCACCAGCTGGGCAGAAGTGTGGGACCCAGGAGGGGACTGCAGCTCAGGAGCAGCAGGCCTGGAATGCTGGAGGAGAGCTGGAAAAGGAGCAGCTGGGGAGGGTGGGATTGGCAGGGTCCGAGGTCAGAGGTCACGCAAGAGGAAAAAGGGAGCCTGGACCGGTCAGTGTGGGTGGGAAGGTGGGGAGGGCAGTGCAGTCCGCTGGGGGGCCCTGGTCCAGAGGGGTCTGCGAAGGCTGAGGAGAGAGCACAGAAGTGGCCCCGCGTATGGCAAGAAGGGCCCCAAGCAGCCAGGTGTCACTCTCCACACCTTGGGGCTGGACACAAGAGGTGACTGGGGGGTGCTGGGGATGCGATGAGGGTGGGAAGCAGCCCGAGCGTCCCCCAGCTCCTGACAGGGGCCCTTGTGCAAGGGACAAGGAGCTGGAGCTGGCAAGTGCGGTGGAGGCAGGGGGGCCCAAGCCTGTCCACCCGCGGTGCTGACGCTGAGTGGCAGGTGACCCCCCCAGCCCACCGTCCACACGAAAATCAGCTGCTGCCAGGGGATATACACCATGGCAACCGGCCGTTGTCGCAGACCTGGGCTCCGTTTAACCTGAACAAGCACATCATCGTTCTATGTTCTCCGGCCCCCACTCTACAGAAAGGGAAACTGAGGCCCAACAAGAAGAGGTTGACTTGTTCAGTATCATGTTCTTCCTTTTATTCACTCAGTCATTCACTCAACAAACCTTGACCATGGGTCCCCCCGCATGAGGTTTGGAGAGACAATCCTCGTGTGGGGGTTCAGTCTCTGTGGCCTCCTGAACACGGAAACGGGCTCTGACCGAGCTCCACGCTAACCGAGTGCTAGAGGAGGGGCCCACCGACGTGCTCAGCATGGTCAGGAAGGCATCCTGGAGGATGTGACTCCTGAACTCAGCTCTGAAGGACGAGTCAGGGAGACAGGGCTCCGGGCACAGGGAAGAGCGGCATAGAGAGTGGACAGGGCCTGGCAGGAGCACAGGACTCATGGACGCTTGGCACTCTCGTGGCCTACTCCATGCGAGTGACGGAGGGGGTTATGAACAAGCACGCCCACTTCCCAAATAGCTGACACTGACCGGGTGCTGGGCACTGGGCTTGGACCTGGGAAAGAGGACCGGGCTAGATCCCGTTCCTGGGCTCAAAGAGTGCCCAGTGGACTGGGGAGACAGAAACGTAAAGAGATGATTACAGTCCAGGGTAGCAAAGGGTAAGGGAGATTTCCCAGGGAAACTGTTACAGAGGGGACCTGCGAGATGAACCAGCGGTAGGCAGGGGAAGGGTCAGGGAACCCCTGACGGGTCAGCGCAGGGCACAGCTGGGCGCTGAGCAGGACAGAGTGTGCTCTGAGCCCTGAAGGAAGGCCGGTGGGGCCGGAGCAGAGAAGAGGATGGAGGACAGAGTCCACGGAACCGAAGGGCATTCTAAACCGCACGGAGGAGTCTGGTCTCCAATCTAATGGCAGCAGGGAGCTAATGCAGGGTTTTAAGAAGGGAGTTTCACGGCCCTGTTGGTTTTGGAAATGACCTCTCTGGCCACGGTGAGGAATGGAGCTGGTGGGGAGGGCGGCATGGAGGCGGCTGGGATGAGCCTGCAACCCTCATCGGGAGGGGGCAGCAAGGACAGCGAGCCCATAGGTTTGGGAAGTGTCCAGAGGTGTAGCTGGGAGGTCTGGCTGATGGGGTGGATGGGAGGAAGTATGGAAAGGCAGGAATCATACTGACTCCTGTTCCTGGCTTGAACCACCAGGTGGGCGGTGATCCATCTCCCAGAAGCGGGGAGCTGGGGGAGGGGCAGGTCCGGACTACAGAGGCAGACCCAGTTCTCCCAGCCCAGGACTCCTGTTTCCCCCATGGGGGCTGCTGGAGGAAAGCCTGCAGGACGGGGGACAGAGGAAGGGGATGGGGACGGAGGGGGCAGGAGGAAAAGGAACAAGCAGCCACCTCACACCTTTCTACCCCATATCTGGCTTTAGTGGTCTTCATAGCAACCACCACTACCAGAGATGACATGATGACCTTGTCTACTGTCTGTGTCCGCTCCCGCCCAGAATACCAGCTCCCCGGGAGTCTCGTCGACTGCCTTGTTCAGTGCTGTGTCTCCAGTGCCTGCCACAGTGCCCAACCCAGCAAGCGTTCAGCACCCAGCAACGGGATAAAAACAATTACCTCCTTACTAGGCACCTATTACTCTCGTCACTCCCCTTCAGACCCAGGTCAGTTGGAGTCCAGTGTCAGTTTCCTCAGCCTGTCCCCTGAACAGTGTGTCCCAGGGACTCGGGAAGGCAGCTGGACACGAAGGCAGTTTTAAGCAGCTGGAGGGGCTCAGGATGACCGGAGCAGCTGATGTGGCCATGGGCGTGCCCAGCCTCTGCACCTGGGTTTTCACCTGGAGTCGGGAACAGACTGGTCTCCCGTGTGTGGGCTGTCCCGCCTGCCAAGGGCAAGCTGGAAGCTCCGGGTGACCCCTGAGGAGGCAGGGTTGGGCACAGAGCCCTGGCAGGCAGGGAAGAAATATCTGGGCCCTAATGTCCAGTCCAGGCTGGAGCCCCTCCCAGCTGTCGGCCTGCAGCGCCACCTCGTGGTCGAGGCTCACAGACACTGGTCGTCCACCTGTGATCCACGCCAGGGGGCCACCTGCCCCACCAGCAGGCTTCCCTGGGCACCTGGGGCACCAAACGCCAGTCGTCCCTCCAGCCCTCTCCCTTCACAGTGACCTCACTCATGTTTCAGGGACTCCAGAGCCACTTGGTCCAGGAAGCCTCTCCAAACTGCTCCGGGTTCAGTGGTCACCCCTGCCTCCAGGCACTCACTGGGTGTCACTGTTTTCCCTCCAGGGTCCTAAGCTCTGCAGTCAGAAAGATCTAGCACCCAACGCCAGAGGGCACTTACCAGCTGTGTGACCTGCGCTAGTTACTTAACCTCTCTGAGCCAGAGGTTCCTAATGTGAAGCAGAGGCGGCATTTCTAGTCTCATGGAGTTGCGAAGAGGACAAAGTCAGATCGAGTCTGTAAAGGCCAAGAATACAGCAGGGCCGGCAACAGGCGCTCAGGAAATGGCAAGTCCCTTCCCACCCCTCCCTCCGACTTCCTCTTCCCTTTCCTAAAAACGACAGCACGATGGGACAGAAAGCATAAGAGACTCACAGGGCCTGGGTTCTCCTCTGTAAAATGAGGCCATTAGGGGTGCCTGGGGGGCTCAGTCGGTTGAGCGTCTGCCTTCGGCTCCGGTCATGGTCATGGTCCCAGGGTCCTGGGATCGAGCCCCACGTCAGGCTCCCTGCTTCTCCCTCTCCCTCCACTCCTCTCCTGGCTCACGCTCTCTCTCTCTCTAGCTCAACTCTCTCAAATAAAAATCTTTTAAAAGTATATTAAATTAAATAAAAATAAACTTTAAAAATGAAGTGGGGCCGTTAGATAACTGATGAACGTGTTCTAATGCTCATTCATTCATTCAACTTCTGTTTCCCCGAGGACACTCTCTGCGAGCAGCACGTGGTTTGTATCTGCTAATTCGCCTGGGGCGGGCTGTGTCTCGAGGGTCAGTATCCCCTTCAGTTTCTAGCTCAGCACCTGGCACAGAGAGGGCGCTGGAAAAGTCCCCTCTCGATGACCCGGCAAGGGCATGTTTACGGCCTTCACCTCCCTGCCCCGAGAGAGCACCCAGCCCAGGCTGGCACCACGTGCCCTCCCCCTCCCCAGCCCGAAACCAGAGCCGGCCCCACTGGGTGAGGAATCTGGGAACCAACTGTCACAGCTCCAGTATCACCCGCCTCCCGGACGCCGGGGTCCAGCCCTGAGTCCCGGAGAGGCCCTGTCAGCCAGCTGTCCTGGGGAACCCTGGCTCCCCCCCATCCCCTCTGAGCCACTCTCCCTAGGGAAATAAGAGAGCAGGGGACCTGCTGGGGGTGGGGTGCTGGAGTGGGCCCAGGGGGAGGGCAGTGGCTTCTGTCCAGGTCCAAACCTCAGACTGGGCTTCAGAGCCCTTGGAGACTGGTCCAGAACAGCGGGAGGACCTGTAGTGGCCTCCTTGCTCCTCTGCCTCTGTAGCCCTCTGAGTCCCAAAGACCGTTTGCCCCCCACACCTAATCTTTGGCCACATTCTCTGGGTCACATAGGCTAGTTTCTGTGGCTTGCTTCAGGCAGAGATCAAACCTGATCTTTCTTTTGTGTGTCCTACAGAATTTTACTTAATACATCCTCATTGAAATTAATGAGCTCGCGTGTTCCACCAACCGAGAGCAAATGGGCTGCCGTCTTGGCAGGAGACAAGGTGCTTGACAGCACGGTGGACTTCCCCCGGGGAGGGGTATTCAGACAAGGAAAGGGAGACCCTGTAACACATAGGAGAGGAGCCCCTCCGTCCTCGCCTCAGATACATGGAGCGGAGAGGGGGACGCTAGGATGCCCTCCATTAGGGCCCACCAGCTCTGTGGGGCAGCCTTGACGACAGCCTCCTGTGTCCCCTCCCTCCCTAGGGGCTCTAAGAATAGCACACAGGAGGGGCAGGTGATAGATGTGTGCCCCATCCCTTGGTGCTTGCAGAGGTGACGATAAAAGGTTGGCGCAGAAAAGAGAAGGGACTCAGCTCCACACCCAGACAAGCACGGCCGGAATCACTCACCCGGTTCCTGACCCACAGCCCCCATACGAGCCCTGGGCTCTGTGTTCACACGTGTGGGCATGCGGACACCCACGCGTGCACCCAGACACACCTGCACACAGACACACGCTGCACCGGCAGCCAGCGCAACAACTCCACGGGGTCCTTTGTTCCTCGGGCCCAAGGCTAGGGAGGCTGGCCCGCGCGTGCTCTCGCGCGCCAGAGCCCCAGAGTTTGCCTGCATTCCAGGACTCACGGCAATTATTTCTGGAATTCTGTGCTGGTGGTTTGGGATCATCTCTTCCCTGCAAGGCCAGATCTAGAACTGGCTCCAGGGGACCCAGGGTGGGTCGGAGTCTCCTGCAGCGCCTCGCACACCCGAGTTAGCTGGGAGGATGAAGGGATGAAAATGAATCATCGAGGACCGCAATCCCGCTAAAGGCGCGCGCGCAAGGGGCGGGCAGCCGGGCGGAGGAGCACTAACAACGACCGAAGGCCCAGGAGGAGCCAAGCACTGTTCTGGGACTTATTTTTCCATTTCAGAGATGAGGAAATGAAGGCTCAGCCGGAAATGATGGCCCGAGGGGCAGAAGAAGCGAGTGGCCTGTGTGCCCCCTGGTTCTGCCTCGAATGTGCGGTTTAGTCAACACGCCCTCCTTAAGCTTCGGCCCTGGGCAGTGCTGGGGGCCGGGCACTGGGGGGGCCAGGGCGGGGGATGGGGTGGGGAACGATGACAAAGAGGAAAGAGAGGCTTGTGCTCCAAGGCCCTGAAGTGGAAGGATCGGCCGTGCACACACCTTTCTGGCCAGAAGGCAGATGGTGAGGGGTGGAGTAGGGTGGGCGTAATCGTCTCTTTCCAAGCAAAACGGCTCAAGGAAGGGCCTGGGCCTTAATTCTGGATCAGGCCTGCAGACAGGAGGAGGAAGAGGAGGGCCGGTGCGCAGAAACCTAGCTTGGCCAACACAAGTGTCAGCGGAAGAGGGGAGCCCCCTGAACAAAGGAGGACATCAGCCTGCGGGACAGCCGGAGAAGGGCTCATGGAACTGTCCCAAGGAACCTGGCTCCTAGGACCCCGCCCCTGGGCTCCTCTGCCGCCTGGGCAGCCTGGCTGTCCCCACCCTGGGTGGACATGCCCCAAACAGTCTACAGGCAGGTATGCCCCCATGCCACAGGTCCACGTGCGCTCACACCCCCATAGCCTGTCCTCCAGCCGCACGCCTTCACTTCTGCCTCTCCTAGCCTCCGGTATGGGTCTGGCGCCTCAGCGGGACCCCGAGGATGGACGCGGGGTGCATGAATACATCCAAGGGGCTGATTCCTCTTTGTTGGCTGTGTGAGGTGGGCCCAGCAGGGACCTCCGCCTCCCCTACCCCGCTCCTTAATCTACCCCTTCCCGTTCAGCAGCTGTCCCCCTCCCCACTCACACACACTTGTTTCTGTCCTTTGTTTTCCACCCTGGCCAAATCCCCAAGGCTTCTTTGGTCATTAACCTCCTGCTTTAATTAGCTTAGTAAAGAGGAAGGGGGAAGCAGGGCAAATTCAGGGCTGGGTGTCAAGGGGGAATCTTGTTTCGGTGGGGACAGGAAGGCTCAGACCAGCTGGTAACAAAAATGCCTGGCTCACAGTAAGTCCCATGGAGCTGGCTGCTATTTCCCTTAAGGTGAAAACCAGTCACCTGGGCCGCAGAGTAGGAGCCCCCCCTCCCCGTGAGAGCCCCCAGTCCCCAGGGGCACAGGTTCCCCAATCCCTGTTCCTGGGGCAGAGGGACCAGGGACAAGAACCCACCTCTCCACCCCCTCTCCCACTCAAGCCATAAAGCTTGTTAATGTTACGTGACCTCCCCCATCCAGGGGGAACCCCTGCCCAACACTGGGGCCCTCCAGGGGCTTCTAGCAGGCTCCCCTCCTCTAGACCTTCCGCTGAGCTGAGCGGGAGTGGGAGCCCAGCAGGGTGCCAACCCCTCCTGAGACCCTCCAGGGTCCCCATCCTCTCCACAGTGCTCATACCCACTCTTCCCAAGAACCCGCTTAGTGAGCTGGGCTGCACAGCTGGCCCTCGTGGCCTCACAGTGCGGCCTCTGTGAGGCCACCACCTCCTTGGCTCCCTGCCTCCAGGCAGGACTCTACCTCACAAACCAGTTCAGATGTTTGGTTTCCAAGGCACCCCAGAAAAGGACACCTTGCCACGGGAGGCTCACCCACCCATTCCCAAACAGTTATTTTGGGAAATTCTCCTTAAAGCCCAGCCTCCAGGCCTCAAGCTGCAGCGTCTTCTTCCGTGGTCTCGGAGACCCCGCATGAGAAGGGCGACAAAAGAGAGGCTGGAGGTCCGGGGGACGGGAAGGAGGGGAGGAGACACCGCATCACACTCTGACTTCCCCAACTCCCTCCAGAAGTACCCTACAGTCCAGTTCATGCCTCAAAAACTTATTTTTTACTTTCACCAAATGTCCAGAGTCAAAGGAGCTGCAGTAATGGGTTTTCAGTGGGGCGGGGGGGGGGGGGGGG